>NC_054547.1:30497474-30797474 GCF_017654505.1 Polyodon spathula | reverse complement strand
AAGGCAGCCCTCCTTGTGGGCCACCATGCAAGATCAACATCTCAACACCATCTAGTTAAGCTTCCAACAAGCAAGCTCTTGATCATAAGATAACCCTGCTCTCCAGCACAATAAGCCACTAGGCAACCTATAGCAGCCACAGTTAGATAGTGGAATGGGTCAGATCGAGTCTTCATTAAGATTTTTCTTTTTTTAAGGTGCCGCTATCCTTATAACAGCTTTTAAAAAGTATAAAATAACAAAAATGTTGGTTACATTGTGCAGTTTTTGCATTAAGTGGTAGAAAGCACACATTATCTTCATCACAGATGTTGTTTGTTTTATAATCTGGTAGAAGGGTATCAGCACCATTATGAAAATGCTATCCTCGGGTATATAGCCGTAACACATGCATATGGGACTAGATTATTTAATGTCTTGTTCTAGAATTGATTAATCCTATTACCCTTTAACTTTCAGTCAGGCGTTCAATGATATCCTGTAGCTCAATTCATTTTCTTCTTTAATGTACCAAAGTGAGATCACCGTTTAGTCAAAGCTGTCACTTCACCACCTGTGTAATTGCTCTTCTTAAAATGTACAAATACGTTCAAAGGAACCAAAGCAGAGAATATTGCTGGGGGCACATTCTATATTTGCATGTTACGTTTTTTCATTGACTTGATCTTTATTTCAAGACTTCTTGCCTTCAAAAATTGGCATAGGTTTGAAAATAACAAAGACATGCATCTTGGCTAAGCATTACCTGAGAGGCATGTACAAGTATACAGCTGCAATGTTATTTTATTTATAAACTGTGAGAATGTTTCAATAATAAAATTATGAATTGTACTAAAAGCAAAGCATGGAAGATTTTTTTGGTTTATTGCTGAGCAACATCCAGTAAGTCTTTGTGCAATTGTATTAAATGTTTAATAATTTACCTTTTTAAATTGTTGCAAAAGACTGTAGTATAAAATTGTGCGCACATCCTTAGCAAGTCCCCACTGAACAATTAGATGACTTTATAAAAAAAGGAAAATGAAAGAACACATGAATCAAATGGAACTCTGAAGTGTGGAATGAAAAACCTTTTAATTTCAATGTCACAAAACAATCTAGAGGTCGGAAAATAATAAAGTCACCTATAGTGGTTAAACTATAAATTTAAAGCAAGTAGGATGAGACTTGCAACCAGTATAAAAGCTATTATATTTCCTTGGTTGACTTATCTTCTGTCATTAAAATAAGGAAATGAGAAAATGGTCAGACTTAATAAGGGCAAAAAAAATTAAACAGTGTCTGTTCTTAAAGTTACAGGAAAATTTGTTTGGATGTCTTACTGTATTACTGATGACAAAATATATAACAAATGAAAAAATGTTTCAAGTACAAACAAATAGTATGAAGCAAACTGTTTAATAGGCTTTTAAAAAATTCTAAGGTATGAGGTCTTGGTATTTTCTTTTTTTCTCAAAGTGTAATTTGAATTACTTAGTTTTAAAGCTCAGTGTGCTTCCCCTCTTTATCCTCGTTGTTAATCGGTAGATGACTGGAAATTTAAAGCTCCAAGTCAAATGCTGGGAAAAACAGAGGCGGTTTAGTTAAGGTGACTTGCTTTGCAAGGGAAGCTCTGTCTGTGTGCACCTTGCTAATGAAAGGATTCCTGTCTTCAGCAGAGCTCAGGTAATTTTATCAGGTTGAGCTTGCAGCTCAGCGCCAAGAAACCTAATCCTATTAATAAAACAAAAATCAAAGCAAACATGACAGTCCTAACCTCTACGCACATTTCTTCCCTCCCCAAGCCAACACTGGAATCTTAAAAGCCAGCCGCAAACATGCTGCAACTGGGTGTTTTCAAAACGTTGCGTGCAGCAGGGAGCTGTTGTCCCACACAGGTGAGAATACAAACCAACCCACAAGCCGCTGCCAACTTAGCAGCAAATGTCAAATAGACTGATCCGTGCAAACTATAGAATATAGATGAGAATATGCAAACAATATGTTAAATCAAGACATATACTGCAGCGAGAATTACTGGTATGGAGTTCCGAGTTTGCTTTTTTCTAATGTAAATGTTTTTAATGTAAATTCTGTGGTTAAGTGTGCTGAAATGCGTGTTTATACTGTTGTCGTAACAACCTTGATACCTTGACTCAATGGGTTAAATCCTGGTAAAAGAATTTTAAAAAACATTCAAGAACATTTAAATAACTGATGAGTTAAAGCATTGTAGAGAATTACTAATCTTCTTTTTTTAATGGGCCACATTTTGCATTGGAAACAGATTTAGTAAATTGCAACAGTATATTTACATATTCTTTCAAAGGAATGTGTACATTTTGCAGTGAAGCAAAAGCTTTGTAACTTTGGCCTGTAATGTCCAGAGTGTGCAAATTTCCACTTGAGACTAACAGTTGTCATGATATAAAAGACTTTTGAAAAGATATTTGATGGTTGAATCGGCACGATTCCATTCTAGCAGTAGTAGGATTCACTTTTACGAGATAATAATCAGTTGCATTTTTCTCTTGGATAACACAAGTCAAGAATTGCTGGTACCTGAGAATATTTTCTTATAAAATTAGCTTTCTTTAAAAAATAATTACCAACCAGGATATGATACTCCTTTGGGTGTTCTGAAAGGCATTCAATGTACCAGCAGTTCACACACATGCACACACACACACACACATACACGCACGCACACAAGCATGCTCACACACATTACGTACTCGATTAACACAAAATAAAATAAAGACAAACAATGTAAAAGTACAGATTCGTAGAATAATTCAGTCAGTGCAAGATTCTTGTATAAATGTGTTTATACCTTTCTATTTTTATTTTGTTTGTAACTAACAATAAATAAAATGTAATATTACAAGAAGCAGAATTAAGTAGAACAAAGATAATATAATTAATGCATTTGCCATAATATTTTTGACTTACTTAATTTCTTATTGTTCTTTGAATGTTGCTCGGTTTGTTGTTGTCTTTGCCTATGGGCTTTTCCAAACAATAACTTTCATAAACTTTAAGGAGGGCCTCAAAAATTGTTCTTGTTGTTTTGGGAAGTCCACAACACAACAGCACACTCTTGTCATTATTTTAGACGATATTACTATTTTTAAGAACACTTAGCCCTTCCAAGCTTCTTTGAAATTCAGATAAATTCTGATGGGTGGACAAAAAAACTCAACAGCATAACAGATTTAAAGTGGGGCAGTAGACCACGAAACATAATTCCCCACATACATAATTCCCAACCTTAGTAGATCCTAATGCAGCCTTTGTTTTGGGATTAGAAAGGATTAGTAAACAAAAAGCATGAAATAAAGACACAGGGCTCCTTGCTTAATGTGTGCTTTATTTCTTTATTTCAGATATCACATCATTATTTAACTATTTTCTTCCACAGCTGATGATACAAATTTGTAACTTCTCTTTCTTACATCAATGCATATTGATTCATTCACATGAGCTGAGCTTTCATTTCTGGAACCAAAGTATTCACAAACTGAAATTAGTCCATTGTCTGTAGCTACTGGTTCAGTTTATAGTTTTCACAGGTTTAAGAGGTCAGTTGTTTTCATGGGTACTTGTGAAATGTGTGAAGTCAGGAAAGAATACTGGTGTCATCAAACAGACCTCTGGAAGTGTCATCTCACACTGTGGAAGTTTATGGTTAAAACCATTGTAATTTGGCTACCACGTTGCCAACAAGTGTAAACCAGGATTAAGGCTGGTCTACATACACGTTCATAGATGGTGAAACATATCGATATATCAACTTGTACAAAAGATACCGCCAATTAACATAACAATACTGTATACGGGCATTTATTTTATTGTAAAATGCCATACCACCATTTTATGGGAAGAGTAAAATGTTTGTATGAGGAGGAGATAATTTTTTAAACAATTGGAAAAATAGTATATTGCACTTAATGGCGTGAAAATGTAAGGTGGCATTGGTGAGGTTAAAAGGTCAGATGTCACTAAGCTATTGACCAGGGATGATTAATTGTTATGTGTGGTGAATAATCTTGGATAACCAATAAAGTATTTAAAACTAATTGACATGCAATTTTGTACAACGGACAAATGCATCTGCTTTTGAGAAACAGAAATAAGTATATAAGAACTGCTGAATAATAAAACATATTTATGCATTTGTCAGGGATAGTGTATTTCCAATTTTCTAAATCTCATGGATTCATGACACTACGTTCACTGTACAATTTTGCCAAAAGCTAGTTTTCAGTGATTGTCCCCAATGAGTCAGGGTTCACACTTACAGTGTTTCATTAATGTCATTCAATTTGGCAAGTAGATACAGACGGCTGGCGCATACAGTGAAGACATATGTAACAAGCAGTGCCTGCTGCTTCAGAAGTAGCTTATACTTGGATTGCTGTATACTGTGCTGTGGTGTAAGTGTAGAGTGTATACTTAAGCAAAGTGTGACAATCTGGTGTGTTAAGAATCCCTGTTAAAAAATAAATATAATTCACAGTACACTCACACATATACTTTCACATTGCATTGAAACAATCAAACTACACAAGGTGGTTTCATCTCGGGTCAAATAACTCTGAAGAGGACGTTGATATGTGCATTCAAACGAACCGCACACAACTGCACAATAACTTGCCCTGAATTTACCACATTTAAAGTATCAATTTTTTAATTATATACTGCTTTTTATTTTCAGACTATATATTTTAAATGCTACCTCATGTTTCTGCTTACTTTCATCACCCAATCTTATAAAATACACATTACTTGAATTGCTTCTTGCCAAGTCATGAACAGATAACAGGGGTTAGCTGAACTTTGTAAGAACGTAAACACTAAGAAAGGTTATGTGGTTTACTTTATCTGAAAAGAAAAAGAAAATAATCCAGGAAACTTTATCCCCTAGTAAAGTAAATATAGAACATGACACACTTAAATTAGAAACTGAATCCTTAAATTGCATATCACTGTTTGTTCCTGTTTGTGTTCCTGAAGCTACCTTTATAAATGTTCAGCATGGTACCATGGTATTTGTGCACTCTATTTTTGCAGTTTTTTTCATGCGTCCCCCATGCTTCATTATGCTGTGCATTTACCATTCAGTAGGTTTCCCAGGTTGTTTTTTTCTATTTTATATTCTTTACCATACCTCTCTGTGCTTCACAATGCTTACCAATGCTTTACCATGTGTTCACTATGCTTTATTACACTGTACAATGCTGCAGCTATGGGATTCTAACAAGGGTGACTCTATATAAAGGATGTCATCTCACAGAAGTCTTGGAGTTTGAAACACTTAGCGGGTCTTACTTTAAGGAAATGTCCTCACTGTTTGATATCAATGACAGCAGCTTTGAAACTTGATAGTCGTAAGAGTAAATTTAAAAAAGATAAGGCATTTTTACTTCGATAAAAAGGGGGTTGTTATCAGAACCTTGCTTTGTTCAATATTTTGCTGTTGTAGCAGCTTATCTTGCTATTTCTTTTTTTAATATGCTGGTCTCAAAGTGTTTGTGAAAGGTGATATTCAAAACCAGACACCCATAACAAGCAGTTTCATTGATGTTTTTAGCCTCATGATATTTAGTTAGTGTTATATTAATAAAAAACAACTGGATAATGGTAATATACTTACCATAGCAGTGAAACTACAAAATAATAGCTTTATTATAATGTTAATTAATAGATTATTGGTTATCAAATAAAATAATTATTACTTCATGTGTAGCCTATTTCATGACACATATTATAAAGTATTACCAAACCGTTTGTCAGACAATATGAAAAAAACTTTAACTTTTTTTGAAAACGTGGTTTTGCTTAACTGGAACCTTGCTTAGATTGTAGTGTTTTCAATGTATTGAAGAAGGTTGCAGTGTATTGTTCTGTGTAGATGTGACAGAATGATTCTTGGTCATAAATCTCTCTCCCGACCTGTAAGGCGCTGTGTAAAGGGACAGAGTGCCCTGGACTGGATGGTCAAACAAGTCATTCACAGGATTAGAAGGTAGTTGGTCATTTAGAAAGGGGGCAGAGCTATGATACACTAACTGGCCCTGGGTAAGGGCGTCTGCTAAGAAATAAATAATAATAAAAATAATAACAAACGGTAGTCAAAGGAGGTCGGAACGCAGTGTGACCGAGAGGGCAATGTTACTGGGCCATCTAGGGCAGAAGCTACTCCAGCCTATTAAAGGTAAGGATGTTGAAGGCGCTGGGGTGCTAGTATTTCCGCACTTTATTTTTAAGGGGCAATTATTGTATGGGTAAACCTTGCCACAGGCATAGGACAGCATGTACCACAACTGATGGTTCCCCCCTCTTGTCGGCAAGAGGTCATGAAGGTGGTGCATCGTATCCCTTTTGCCGGGCACCTCGGATCTGATAAAATGAGCAAACAGATATTTGCTCGATATTGTCATCCACAGATGGACAGTTTGGTGGAATTTTTTAATCAGACCCTAAAGCAGATGCTGAGATGATTTGTGAACCAAGAGGAAAAACATTGGGCATTGCTTCTCCCCTATTTCCTTTTCACAGTGTAAGAGGTGCTGCAGAGTTTGACAGGGTTCTCCCCCTTCGAGCTTTTGTATGGTCGACAGCCTCTCAGTATCCTTGATCTGTTGAGAGAGGGGTGGGGTGATTGAGCCTTCCAGGAGCAAGTGGTGCAGTCCAATGGTGATAGTGGCCAAAAAAGGACGGCACTAACTGCTTCTGCATTGATTTCCGTAAGTTAGACGCTATTGCCAAGTTTGACTTCTACTTGATGTCTCAGGTCAACAAGCTTCTTGATAGACTGGGAAAGGCTAGGTTTATCTCCACTCTGGACCTGACGAAGGGATACTGGCAGATACCCTTAACCTGCAGTTTTAGAGAGGAAACCGCATTTTCAACTCCTCAAGGGCTGTTCCATTTCACAACCATGCTGTTTGGGCTACATTGTGTGCCCGCTGCCTTTCAGAGACTGATGGACCAGGTTTTACACTGACATCGTGAATATGTAGAAGCTATTTACAGCTCCACCTGGCAAGAGCATTTGGCTAGGTTCACGGCTGTCCTTCAGTCTCTAAGGGTAGCCTGGCTGACAGCCAACTTTGTTTTTCATAATGGGGAATGGGAGGATGAAACCCATTGTCACCAAAGTCCAGGCTTTGGTAGATGCGGCAATCCCCAAAACCAGGGCTCAAGTGATGTCTTTACTGGGGTTAGCAGGTTCTTACCATTGATTCATCCCTGAATATGCCATAATGGTCAGTCCCTTAGTTGACCTCACCCAAAAAGAGTGCACCAAATTCAATTAAGTGGTCAGTAGAATGTCAAGGGGTGTTTGATACTATTAAGCAGAGACTCTGCCAGGCCCCCACTCCTATCACAACAGATTTCACCAAGAGATTCATCCTCCACACAGATGCGTCGGATGTTGGTTTGGGTGCGGTTTTTTCCCAAAAAGTAGACGGAATAGAACACCTGATACTGTACCTCAGAAAAAAGATGCTCCCCCGGGAGCGCAACTACTCCGTGGTTGAAAAGAGTGTTTGGCCATTAAATGGGCTACTCACTGTACGATATTACCTTCATTTTGGTAGGTATGCATCACCATCAAGGCAGTATCGAGAGATCTTTGCTATAGTAAACGCATGTGCCACTAAGCCAAGCAAAGAAAGGGCAGAGATTGATGGACAGTGAATAAGTTTAACTTTACTCACATCATAAATTCAAAAGGTAAACATTGACAGTCGTATCTAATATTTTATTTTTTGCATTAGGTATTTAATAAAAAGGAAATGCTGAATTTCAACTGGATAAAAAGGTACTCATTTTTATTTGGCATAAAGAAATAATCACAATTTATATATATTTTGTATTCATTTATTTAATCATTCTAGCTAGCATTGAACACATGAGTATTGCTTGTACAGTGTGTTATCTAGGAGAACATTTCAGTTGGATTTAATACAGCTGAGAAGCAGGTAAAAGAAGCCTGTCATGACATATGATATAGAAGAGAGTGTTAAAATAGGAATAAAGTACGTGGCACTTCAAAACTGTTTACTCTTCAGTAATCTGAGTCATTCTTGCTTTGTACATGTATTCATTAGTGCAATTAATTCCCAGGCAATGCAGCACATCTATTTGGTAAACACAGTGTATCAAAGACAATAAAGACACTGGGAGAAAGTAGCTTCCATTATTTTTTTTTATTTTATTTTTTTTTTTTTTTGTAGAGATAGGACACCTGCTAAAAACACAACTGGATAAAAATGAAAGGCATGCAAACCACTTTACCAGAAACACGAAGGTTGCCTTTTTTGTCTTATCTAATGAATATCTGCCTTATGCAAAAGAGGACAACAGGGTAGCCAAGGAGGAATTGAAACTGTCCTGCATATGAAAGGCAGAGGTATGGAAGTGTGCCTTTGAAAATGAGTACGTGTTTGGGAGCCTCCCGAAGCATTGAGGGAAGGGGTAATTAATGTATAGTCAGCGACTTTGAATGCGGGATGAATAGGGATGGAACAATAGGACATTTTAAAGCAGAGCCACTGAAGAAAGAAAGCTGTTAAAAGATGGCCACTGTGAAGCTATTACTTCAATGCCAATCCTCTTTGACTTTCTCTTTATGATCTGTGGTGGAGTTTGTTTTGTATCCATCTCCAAAACACAATGGAGTTAACCTGCACCAATTTGGGTGCTTACTTTAAAAACAAAAAATCTAAAAGATCTGTTAAAAAAGCAGGGTAGTATGCTTTAAGTAGAGTCATCATTTATGAGATGTGAAGGAGTAAAGGGAATTGTTTTGATTGGTCACCCTGAACTAGCAAGAACGACATGTGAAAATACCTCACTTGTTTCTACATGGAAATAATTAAAATTCAAAATTAAAACAATATCCGTTCACTGTGCTGTACAAATGCATGTTGACATATCTGTAGTGACCCACATACTGTGTATAAACATATAGTGTATAATCAACATAGTGCATATTATAAAACATGATCTCATCAAGTGGTAAGGTAACAAAACCAATTATGCAAATGTTGCACTTTTATAAGACTTTCTCTATACAAAAGGCAAAGATATTACTCAATCATTGTACAGTACAGGATAATATACTGTAAGTATACACACTATGGGTCAATTCTTCCTAGTGGAAAAATAAAGCAGAGTATAAGCATAGTGTGCTTTGGGATTTTGGAATGGATTATGGGTTGCTAGATCAATGTTCTGCATATGCAGTTAACCTAAAACAGCTTTTCTAACTAATACAGCATTGGTTATTTTTCAGAAGGTAATAATCTAATGGACTGGCCTTATCTGGATTAGGCTGATGCCAGTTGTCTTAATATCTTGAATTTTGGTCTAAACAAGAACAACATATTAATTTAGTAAATTCCCTACTCCACGTCAGTCAAAAAACATTCTCTGTCAGTCAATTTGAATTTGAAGAGCTGAAGTTCCCCCTGTCTTAGGACAAGGTCCCTCTTAAGATCATGTTACTGGGGCCCTTTGGTTATTCCACTTTATATAAAAACAAAAACAAGCAGAGAGTTGGACTCTGCATAGGCGTGCCTGATGCTTGGCTCAGGAATAGGAAAAAGAGTCAACAATCCAGGGACGGTAATTGTGATTGTGAGGCAATTAGTTATAATCTCATTCTTGCAAGAAACCAACATCATTTAGTGAAATGGTAGGAAATGTAACCTTTTTTTATGATGGCAAACTGTTTTAGTTTTCTAACTGTACATGTTCTTTGATATTGACATCATAATATTTGTTTTTCTTCCTGATACTCCTATAAACTGATATGAAATGAAAACTCATTTGGTAATTCTAATCAGTTTTGTAATGGCAAGGTATCTTTTTTGAAAATCATAATGTACAGTATGTGTATAATATGTAGACCCTTGGTGACTTTTTTACTTTGTAATCCATAGTAATTTGCAATAAATGTAATCTGTTGTAATACTCTGAAATGTCTTCCAGGTTTGTTGCTACTACAGGCGTGTGACATTTCTGAATGATTCCATTTAATCAATTTGGAAACAGCAAGTGAATACATATCAGTACTTTATATTTTATGCAGTTTTACCATGCTTTTCCCCTAGTTATACTTTGCATTTCTCATAGTTTACCCTGGTTTGCCCTCTATTAATATGCGTTATCATACCTTGCTATTCTTTTCAATGTTTACTTATGCTATATAATGCTTTTACTATGCTTTATTACACTTTGTTTCTAATGTATGTCTGGAAGTACAACACAGAAAGTTATTTACCAAAGTCATTCTCCTAAAACGAGTACGGATATATAGAGCATGTCCACCAAGTCTCAATGCAAGAGGACAATTGAGCATCACTTCGCCTTTGGCGCCTCAATATGTAATTTAATTAAGAACCAGACAGAATTACAACACTAATAAAAGCTATATATATATATATATATATATATATATATATATATATATATATATTATATATATATATTCTATATATTCATATATATATATAATAAAAGATTATAAGTGAAGTTTTCTATTTATTTTTTTATAATAATAATAATAATAATAATAATAATAATAATAATAATAATATATTAATTATTATAAATAATATATTTACAGTTTATCTCTGTGATTCCCTTCTTGGTAAAATGATTACAAAACAGCTGTTGCCTCTGAAATAAGAAAACTTTAACACTAAAAGCTCAAACATCTTATTTTACTTTGTTCTACTGTTTTGACTAAACAAGATCACCCATAAGCCTATATGCATGCAGTGCAAGCCTCAGGCTAAAAAGGGCAAGCTGACCCTGCAGAGCAATGGTGCAGTAGGGTATTCATTTGATGTGAGCTATGTCTTGAGGCTATTCGCATATCTCCATGTTTAGGCGGGTATTTAACTCTTAAATACTTCCTGAAATGCTGAGCTGATAGGCAGGCTTCTGATTGAAGTGACTTTATAAAGAGGGTAAATACTTTTTTAAGGAAAAATGTTACTTTTTTGTCATTATGGATGCCTGCTGTTTTATAGTTATCCACAAACTGTTAGTCAATTTCTTTGGAAAAACATGGAATGGTTAGGCACAACGCTGTGTTGTTGGTCTAGGCTTTTTACACTATAATATTTGAGTGGTTTTCTGATTTTGCTATCCAATGTTTTTTTATTTGAAGGAGATTTTTTATAATATAAAGTTGACTTGGTGTTAAGGACCATAATGTTGGAGGATGGTTGAGCATATACAAGATATACAAGCAAGTAGAAACAGTGAACTGCAAATACAAATACATTCACTATGCTTTTGAAAAAAAGGTCCATAGAGAGACACTGAAAAGAGTAAAAGCAGAAAAAACATATTGTTACCAATTCAGCCTCTACTGTACACATCGAACCTTTTCATGATCAAGCTTTTTAGACTGCAGTCTTTAGTTGGTTGCTATTGCTAATGAAGTAATGAGACTGACCTTGCAGATTTGGTTGCTGTACAAATACTCTCTCACCCGACAATAATCTTTTTGTCACGTATAGGAGCTTCACAGATGCTGCCTTTTTCTTAAGTGAAAGAGTGTGTGCCGTCTTACCACTGATTCACAATACATCACTGTGCTTGTTTGTTCATCTGTTTCTTTATTATAATCTCAGACACTGTGCAAGTTCATTGCCACAATGGAGTTCCTAAATGCTATGGTTGTATTACAAACTTTGCAAATTGTGTCAGCCAATCAGGTTCTGAGTAGAACAGTTGCTATCCCACATGTACTGTAGATGCCCTTTAAAAGCTAAAGGGAGAAACTAACTCTAAACAGCAACTTAAATTTGAAGCAGTATTAACAACCTATGGTTTCAGGTGCTCGTTTAGCAGCCTGAATGTGCTGACTCTAATGAATGAAACACCTAATTGACTTTAAAAGTCACATATGTTTACCAGTGCTCCTGCACAGCTTCTAGGTGACTTGTCATAGTGTGACCAAGCTTTTTTCCCCAGTCTGGCAAGAAGGTTTAGCCACTGTTCTCAAAAAAGCAGTTTGAACTCTTCAATACTTAAAGACAGACCTTCCATTCACCAACCCCTCCAACTCAATCCAGACATTCTACTGTTCATAATGCTAACCCTCCTCAATACAACTGGAAGTCATATTTAGTAGTTAAAGCAATAAATCTTATGATATAGCAACTCTATAACCCATGTTGTTAGCTATCAATTGGTGCCTGCTTCAGGCTTTTTGAAGTGTAATGTATGACTTGAATAACTAATCTATTCTTACAGTACAGTAAGAAACAATTGTAATGTTCCTTTTAATAGCTTTTAGAGCCGTACCTTTCTATATCAACTGGAGTGGTCATTTTTAGAATTAACTTCTGTCAGTTTCCTATCTCATTGCAGTGCACTGCAGTTTTCTGTCAGGCACAGCCTAACCATTAACACTTGGGTCTAGTTCCAAGATACTTATATGCTTCACATTCCCTTCAGATATTTTTAAACCTTCTTACATGCTACTCTCCAGAACTACTTTCCACTTTGCTATAAGCACATTATTATTGCCTTTACTGATCTGCAATCTCGACTTATCCATTTGGATACCCACAGTCTCCGAACAGCTTATAGTTCCGCTGTGAATCAGTCCCGACAACCTTGTCATTACTAATTTTACTAAAAATCGCATCCCCCAGCTGCAAAATATGATGTAAGAAACCCATAAAGAGTGATTATTCCACGGGTTGAAGATTCAATCAATAAACATGGTTGTTGGAAATAAAACAGATCATAAACTGGCGCTGTATGTGTTGGCACAATCACCTAGCTAGAGAGTAACTATGCTTTTACTACATAACTACTGTAGGTTTATAATGACCTTTTTTATGATGGATTGTCAGAAAATCAGAGGCTGTATGTCACGGCACACAGACGTATATCACTGTCCAGCCCAGAGCATCTCACTATAGGGCACGTTTCTATGGCAAGCCGTAAAAACAACACACTAATGAACCCGGAGCTAGAAGCCATTTTCCCTACTCTCTTCACCTTGTGATATCCCTGTGCATCCACCTCTGGACTGTACTTATATTGCCTTAACTTAACTTCTGCTGCCTGTGTTTCTATCTTTCATCTGCCTCGAGCAGCTTTTTTGAAAATCAACAGAGAGAAAGACGTTTCCTCCAGCGAGATCCAGCTCTGCTGCACCCGCTGTGGAGTCGAGGACTCTGGGCTACCTCGGTATGCACACTCGCTGTGCACCACCTAGTCTGCCCCTACAGGTTGCTGGTTACTATTGAAATTACTACTTAACAGTTTAATAAAAAAAAATTAAAAATCCCCTTATGTTCCAGTGTCCCTGGGCGCTCATATAGTAGCGATCCGTTTTGGGGGTGCTAGGAGGTTATGTCCTTCTAAGAAGGATGTCCTCCCCGAATGGAGTCTAGATGTGGTATTGGAGGCTCTCACTACCTCGTTTGAGCCTATAGATTCCATAGTTGAAACATCTCTCTATGAAGACAGCCTTTCTATTAGCCATCACCTCCGGTGGTTCAGTGAGCTACAGGCTCTGTCAGTGCACAGTTCTTGTATGCATATTTGGAACAATGGAAACAGGGTATCATTGCGCACCAACCCTGCTTTCCTCTCAAAAGTGATTACGGATTTTCACTTAAATCAATCAGTGGAGCTAGAGGCTTTCCAACCCGTCTCTTTGTGGAGGAGACGGACTGGAGATTGAATTCCCTCTGCCTGTTAGGGCATTTAGATGTTATATGGATAGAACAAGAACACTGCATGACCAGCTCTTCATTTGTCATGGTGAAAGGAACCGAGGTCAAGCCCTCTCTAAGCAGTGAATGTCTGTCACAGAGACGGTCGAAGTGGGAGGCGTCAGAACCAGGAAGGAATGAAATACACACAGACAAGACGGATGAGTTGAAATGATGGTGGCGCTTGCTTGTGCCGGTTTATTGTAAAATAAAACAGTTGAACAAACAGAAACAACAGGACACGGCACTGGTAGCCAAAATAAACAGACAAACAAAAACGGACTAATACTAAACAAAAACACGGTGAGCAGATTGACAAACAAACACGGTGAGTTAAATAAACAAGTATCGTGCTGGTCCCACCAGCACGCAATAGCAATTTAAATTCAAACTCTCCTACTCTCTCTCCCGTTCTCCACTCACCGAACACCCAACCGCGAGTATGTGAAAACGTGCATCTATATAGACTGTTGTGCTGGGATTCAATTACTAATTAATTATTCACTTGAATCCCAGCAAGTGAATTAATTATGTGCAACCTCGTGCTCACATATTGACTACTTTAAATGTACGTGAAGTGATGTGTAATCCCGTGCCTAAATACAAATATACATTTTAAACACTTGTGTTACAGACCCGTTTATATTCCGTGTACCAATGACTATACACCAACATTTAACAAACCACACGCAACATAACAGATAATATACACAGGGGCAGGCACTTTGTCACACTGTCCCACTGGGTTGTGGACACAGTCTCGACTGCATATACTAATGCCAGCCTACCCCCTCCTAGGAAGGTGGCCGAGCACACTACCAGAGGTGTGGCTATGTCATGGGCCCTCTTACAAGAGCTTCATTGACTGACATTTGTACTGCGGCTAGCTGAGCTATGCCTTAATACATTTACCAGATTCTACCGACTTAATGTAGAAGATCACCCTATGCCTTCATTAGGCACAAGGGTCCTTGAGGTTGCATCCTCACACCACCAACACTAGTTGGCAGCAGCAAGACATCCCTCATATGTTGTCTGCTCATACTGCCTTGCGACGGCTTTGGTATACTTTCCCAAAAGTATTGGTTGGTGGTCAGCTTCAAATTGAAATGGAAGTCACCCCTGTTGCTTGAAAGAGAAGATGACCACCAAACCTTGCAAGGTCGCGTCACTTGCATTCACAGGTTCGATGCAAAAGAGGATTTGAGCTCTGCAGAGTGACTACTTATTAGCTCGGGAGGCAGGCAGCTTTGATATAAAATGCTTAGTAAATACCTGACCTGTGACAGGCATATCCCAAAAGTATTGGTTGGTGATCGTCTTCTCTTTCAGGGAACCAGGGTTACATCCGTAACCTATCGTTTTGCCATGCAAGTTTTTTTTTGTCAAGGTGATTGTGAGAGAGAGAGAGAGAGAGAGAGAGAGAGAGAGAGAGAGAGAGAGAGAGAGAGAGAGAGATTTAGTGTTTAAGTAATATTGAGTTGCATTTTTATGTTGTATTTATAAAAAATAAATTCAAAATCTGAAATGTCATGTGACTATTGTTATTGTTACGTTTTTTCATTCTGGTGGTGACTGAAATCAAATTTGAATGCCTATAGGGTTTGTTGCAAATCAATATATTCTATGGAATTTCATGTTTAAGAACCCATACGACCAACTATAGATTCTAGCTAGATATTTCCCGTTAGTGATGTGCAGCTCATGAATGATCCGTTCTTTTCCGTTCAGATAAACCTGCGTAAGCAAATGATTCAGTCTACATTGATTGGTTTCATTTAATTGAATCAGAAAATCAAATTAATTAATCTTTTGAATCGACTCACCAAACTGAACTGAATCAAATGAATCGAGTCTGTAAAAAGAATCGAACTGCCCACCACTAACCTCCTGGCTAACTAATATCATTGCACAGAAGGAACATGTATTTTGTAATTCAGTTCAAGTTGTGATTGATTTTCCCAGGTGAAAACACAAAACTGGTGGGAATCCAAAATGATTTTGGACGTCGTGTGGAATTTCTATTATTCCCAGCATTTGCATCAGCTAATCTAAATATAGTAATAAAAATGTTTATTTAACCCTTTTTTTCAATTTTTTTTTTAAATTGCATGTCTAAGATATGAGAGTTGGACAGCAATAAATTGGAATGCGACTTATTTTTGATTGAATTAGATTACTATGTTGCAATGTCATCATTAGCATTTAGGATAGTTTGATGTGTAAGTCTGATGTTGAGAAAAGGGCATGCAAACCTTTTTCACTTGAATGATCAGTAACCTGGATTTAACCCTTTGCGGTCCCAGGTCCGACAATTTTCCCTTTCCAGTCCAATGTCGGACCTTGTCCGACATCATCAAAAACATGTAAAGCACAGGTCTCTAGTCGTTTTTTTCTCTGGAAAAAGCTGAGAAAACCTTTCTATGGCCAAGTGAGAATGATAGGAGCCAAAAGAAGCATAAAAAGGACCTATCTGATAGCCCCATGCACCTCATAGATAACACGGACATGAACAAAGAAGATAGGTGCTTCTGCATCCAGTAGCAATATCACAGAGTTTGCAGAGCTGTTTGAGATGTTATAATAATAAAATTATGATTTGGATCGCATTATTGAGGAGTTTGGTGATAAAAACGAGTGATCAGAAGAGGATTTATCAGTATGCACCTCTATAAAAGGTATGTGAAAAATAAAGTGAACAAGGGGTGGGGCTTGGCTGGAGATGCAGTACTGAGTGTGCTTTTGCTACTCAGTGCCTTTTAAACCTGTTTTACTCTGAAAAATAAAATAAACAGCACGTGTGAAAATAAATTGGACCTGATGCGACTGACAAGCTCTGAATAAATGGACTGCAAAGGGTTAAAGTTAACTTCTATTAATGATCCTGTGACAGAGAAAGAATGATTCTTGGTGTTAGATCTTCCTCCCGACCTATGAGGCTGCTGTGTAAAGGGACAGTGTACCCTGGACTGAATGGCCCGACAATGAATTCCCAGGGTTCAACAGAAGTTGGCCATATAGAAAAGGGGCGGAGCTATAGTACACAAAAACATTGACCCGGAAGGGAAATGGTGTGGTATCTGTGGATTGGAGGAGTGGTTGCACTCATTAATCAAGGGGTCATGGTTGATGTAGTGATGTTTTCTTTGTTTTGTCTGACTCTCTAAAACACACTGTTTGTTTTGCTAACACTATCCTGATCTGTCACCCACGGCCAGCACTAAACTCAGACAACACAACACTACTTGTTCTCCACTATAAATTGTACTTTCACCACCCGCACTTCAGCACTCACTTGGATAGGTGTTTGGATTGTTTGGGGTTCTTTGAATTATTGTTTATTGTTTACGGGACTGAAACTTTTCATTATTCCCTGCACAATACACATTGCTGTGTATTGCCAGCCCTCCTATTTGTTTTCTGTTTGATCATCAGACCTCACTTTGCCACAGATCTCCATAGGCATTTGATAACAGGCATTTGCCTGTTTTTTAGGGGGGGATTTTACAGTCGACAACAAGGTTGAAATGTTTGTGTGTTTTATATCTTATTACGTATTAAAGAAATCTCTGCAGTCAAGACTCGTAATAACATTATACAAATGCCTGAAATGTTCTGGCTGCAAAGTGATGTTTTAGTTGAATTTCTGTGGAAATATATTGCAAATTGTGTCAGGGGTCTTGTTTTTTTTTTTTTTTAATGATTGTACATCAGTTACAAAGAATGCCAATGCTTTTCAAATAAGCTTCAAACAAAGTATCTCCTGTTTCTTGTTCCTTGACTTGCCTAAATCATTTTTTGACTGAAATATCCTTTCAGAAGAAAAAAGTAGTATTGCTACAGACTGGACTTTACTTTCCTTTAGTGCAGTTAAGAGAAAAAAAATGTGAGCCAGGGAGCACCTTTGTTTGTTTTAACGCAGAGTGAACTGCTAACATTTTATCAGTGTTAGAAGTAGTAAAGGAAGTTCTTTCCTCTAATGGTTGGGCCTCTTCAGATAAACACCTCAATAGGATGCCTATTTAGGTAATTAATCAACTATTAAAACAGTAGTTGATAAAAAAAAGGGTGTACTTTAAGTTCAGATTGCCTATTATCAGAGATAAGCAAGGACTTGGGTTGAACAAAGAGATTTTAAAATCAACCAAGAGTGCCCTATTATATGAGTTATATAAAGACATATTCAGTAGATAACAGAGAGTGATGAATCTAAATAAGAGTGTCTACACTTGAAGAGTTCACACTTGAAAACAACTTTAATGCTCTGGTGAACTATCCATTTTACTTTAAATTGAGCACATATATAGTAAAAGAGAAAATATTTAATTTTACTGGTTTGCAGATTCTCTCCTGAAGCAACAGGCATTAGGATTCCACTTATATACTGATGAAACTCCCTTTGCTCCATGTAGGACTCTAGTGGTGTCAGGTGGGATCATAATACCTGCTCCACAGTGCTGTGGCCTTCACCCAATTCAACGTGAAAATAAAATCTGGAAAACTATGTACAGAAAAAGATAAGCTAAAGTTGTTATGCTAGTGATTCATGCATAGATTCAGAACAGTCAATCAGAAAAAAAAGGTTATACTTATAAGAATCTAAATAAAATAGACACGTGTTTTGGTTTGTGCCTTCATCAGTGTACATCAGTGTTCTAATGAATAACAAATGCACATGTATTATTTACACAGACTTGACTATAATATTGAAACGGGATTCTCTAGAACATGCTAATTAATTTAGATGTGTTTTCTTTAAGATGCAAGGATGCATTTTACAGTTATCTTATTTTATCACACATACGTTGAAGAAGAGAAAAAAAAAAAAAAAAACAACATTGAGCAATTATAACCACAGACAGAAATATTCTGGCTTAAATCCACAATGATATTACATCTTAAAACAAAAACATGATAACATCCTAGCCAACTGCACCTGCACCAATTATTATTCAATTAGTAATGTACACCATGCAATTACGGGCAAACTTTCACACATGCTTATCAAAGGTAATAAAATTGGAGAGCTATAAATTATTCTGAAGCAAGCAAGAGGATTACTGTTATCACAGTAGGAATAACTGTAGCGCACATTATCAGATGATAGATTAACTGGCTGTTTCTAGACTATTTAGAACTAATATTCTCTGGTTTCTGACATATAGAAGTCAGTGGAGATTTGAAGTTTAGAAAAATTGGTTTAGATCACTGTTACATGGATTTTGCAGTTTTTTGCTGAATGAATACCTTGTGTCCTGGTATACTTGCCTCAGACAGCTGAGGAAAACACACAAGAGACTGAGGTAGGAAGATTGATGTTCTTACACTTAGAGAAGCCACCAGATTTAATTAATAAACACAAACAAAAAGCAAACAATAATGTCATGTGACGCTACCAGCAATGGTAGCTCACAGAGGATGGTACAAGACTGTACAAACACGAAAAATAAAACACAATACAACAAACTATAAATCAAAGGTGCCGTGAAAACGGCTGACCTTGCAGCAGCCCCGATCACAGTGATCGCTATGTTTTTATAGTGACGCTCCGCTGAGACACGCCCACCTGACTGCTGGAACAGCCGATTGCTTTCAGTTGCTGCTCCACGCATGCTCAGCCTGTCTTTAAAAAGGACATGCCTTAGGTTTGTCTTATTTTAACACTTGATTTGATGTGAATAAATGTCAGATTAAAATCAGATTAAATGACACACCTATACAAGACGCAGGTTTAGAAAAGTCGTGCAACACCTTTTAATACCACCCAATTATGTGCATTGCATTTTGATTTAATCGTGGCTACGGTGAAGGGTAGAACACTCTGTGTCCCTATTCAGAACATTTTTGGTGGAAAGTGTAAATTTCCAGTTTGGGTGTGTAATTCAAATAAATAAGCAACAAGTAATATAGGGCACCTTCAGAGGCATCTCAAATAATATAAAAGCAATAAACTAGAAAGAAAACACAGAACATTGTACTGCTCTTTCTTGCTAGTTTCAATTTTTTTTTTTTTACTTTTGCACTTGCTTTAAAATTTGGTTGTTAAATCATCTATAATTAAAATAATTAGAGTGAAACTACCCTCTATAATAAAATAGAATGTTATTTGTTTCAATGAATAGGAAGTGGCTTAGTGTCCCCTAACAGTATTTGAAGGACAAAGAAAACCATTATCTTTTATGTAATTTAGTGGCTTTCATGATATCATTCAAATAAGTGTTATTGTGATTTTGTTTTCAAATAATGTATTGTATTACAGTAGTAAATTAACTTTCTCCATATTTCAGGTGACCAACAAAAAGTCTGTGTGCCTGTATGGTGATAGTGTTATGTACCAATTGACGACCATAATTATTCTAATGGTTATGGCTTCAAAGAAAATGGACACAAAATGTAAAAGCTTCATTCCTCATCTACGTTAACTAAAGTACTTTTTTTCCCTCCCCAGGTATTTAGAAGCTTCCAGTGTCTTTAATGTGGTTCAGACACTGTATGTTAGGCTTGTTCTAAAGCTTTTTTTATTTCTGGTCAGATTCAACTGTTGACTAATGCAAATCACATCCAGTGTCAACAATACCGACTTTTAAAGTTATCCTGAAAACACTCGTCACACAGCCCCTAATAAAGGTGGGAGTCAGTTTATTTCCTTGTACACTCAACCTGCTATAAAGTTGCTATATTTAATGAGGGATTTATTGTAGACGGGATCTTAACTATAGGTATTTTATATTTACGTCCATATTATGAAACTTGGTTAGGTGGTGCTCTGGCTAAGCTGAAAATTGACGTAAGACAAATGAGACTCACTATGAACAAGTAAAAGCTGAATTGCTGTCAGAGTTACCGGGATGTAAAAAGGTATGGTGTCAGTATGGTGTCAAAACATTGGTTAACAATGCCTACAGAGAAAATCTTGAAACTTAACTATGCAGTCTTTCAACGTTTTCTCATCTATTAAACTCTTTAGATGAAAGATGCCAGTTTGCTTCAGGAGATAGTTTAATCTGACAGAAGCAACTTTGATGAAATCTGTAGTGGAAAGCAGCCAAATGCTGTTATTTAGAAAGAAAAAGTAAAACAACCTCCCTAACTCAAATTCAAAACACACCTACAAGAGTCTGAACCAGCCTATACTCAACGATATTAACAGACAGACTAAATCCCAGCACTCATTTAGCCTGACGGCAGTGTGCTCTTGAAAAGACTTATTCAGAATTCTCCTAGCCAGTTCATTCAACCTTTTCAAAAATTCTCCTCTGTCTATTAATGAAGGTTTCACTATGATGAGCAAATCGGGAGTCACATCTGAAAAAAACTACCCAGTTGTTTGGATTTTTTAAATAAAACCTTTAAAGGTGTATCTTTATAAGCGAGTGCTGGAAGTCACAGATTATTTATATTAATATTGTATTCCCTTTAGAAACATTTACCTAAATATATCTTTAAAAAGAAGCCAGAAAAAAAGTTAAATTGTCTATCAAATTGGATTTACTAAAGTGATATAGAGCAGTCATGTTTTATTATTATACGGTCACAACCTCAGTTTGTAAAAGTATTCCCACACCTATTTTTACCACAGTTGCAGTTTTCATGCATTTATTACAGTTGAACTGCTGAATAAACGTTTAAACTGCTAAACCCATGTGACACAGTGGAGTAAACATTCATGTTTCAGTAATACATGGCCCTCATCCAGGCTTTCTATGTGCGCACCTGCAGAAGCATGTGACTCAGCCTTCAGTCACTCACTGGGTTAGCACGGAAAGTCCAGAGGCGGGTCTAGGGGGCAGTCTGCTGCCATCCTTTTCTGGCTGCTGGGTGATGAAATTAATGAAGAAAAAAAAGGAGCCCACACAAAATGGAAGGTTTCAGAGCATGTACTGCAGCAACATTCCCTAATAAACTGCATTAGACAGGACGATGCATGTCTCCACAGCCTAGGATAGATTGAATAATAATACTTTCAACTATATCTAGCCATGGGCAAAGCCAAAGAAAATACTGGCGCTTGTGATCAAAGTGTTATAGGTGGTGTCCATGCAGATAAAGCAGGCTTAGTGATTCAAAGTTCCAACTGAGCAAATAATTGCACTTTCTTTTAAATCCCAGTTGTGAGAGAATGATAGAAGAGGTTTACCATGGAGACCGCTTTTCTGGATGTGTAATAATATTAAAGACTTTTTTTGTATTTGTTTTTCTTTGCTTTTTTTCAATATACTGTTGACAAAACTGCTGGTTTGTATTTGCATACATTTTGAAATGCAAAGGGTTTGGTCTTATCAGAATGAAAAGGAAGGAAATACAGTTAATTAATTCAATAATTGTTTTTTACTACTTTTTTCATACTGTGAGAGAGGGTTCCTAAATATGGACATGCAATTATCGTGGTGAAAAGAAGGTTTGATGTTAATTATGTCAGTTAAATTAAAAAAATTAATGAAAATGCAGGTTTAAATAAGCTATTAATCAGACATCTCCCTTTTAGTTATATAAATTAGTTTACTATTGATTAAATAAATTATCTCATTATATAAACATAGCACCATGCAACATATATTATTTATAATATAACCCTAATATATTATTAATAATAGATCAAGACAATAATTAAAGTGAGAGGGGCTTCAATTAAAAATAAGATTTTGTTTTTGTTTTAACTGCAAAGCTTGGTTACTTTAAAAGTCGAATAACTTCAGAGAGCAAGAAGTTTTTCCAGTCACAATCAGTGCTTAATTAGATATATTAGTGTGACAGTCTGACTGGAAATAACCCCTTAATCCCCCTGTGTGTGTCTCCTGTCTTGTGCAGGGCTCAGTCCACAGAAGAAGTCAGTTGCATTGTAAGATTTCTGTGAAATGTACACAAAGCTGCATTTGCTTAGGCTCCCATCAGGAGAATGCCCCCACAAAGCCACACAGCATATTAGCCAGTGTTCAATCAACTCTGCAGGCATCAAATCTAATACTTTTCCTGTGTACATATGGCTCCACACTCCACAGTATAAAAGTTACACTTTTGAAAAAGTTGCAAAATGACACTTTCATAGTATAAAACACAGAACTCGCACCTTACCTAATAATATATGCATGCATTCTAACTGATATTTTTTTTAACAAGGCCCCATCAATTTACCAACTACCAGCACGCCCATAACATCAAACATACAGACATGAAGTCCAGAAGAAATACGCTATTGGCTATGAATAATAATAATAATAATAATAATAATAACACTGTGTAACAATTTTTTTTTTTTATTTTTTGGTTCCTGGGTAGTAAGTGTTATTTCCTTAATTGCTTATGCCTCAAAAGTATAGAAAATGGCTATTATTCCCCACAAACTTTGCTTTTGTGACCAGGGCAGTGATATTTTGAAATTTACCTATTTTCCAGAACATTCCAGATAGATTCAGTGCTGAGTAAACTTGGAGTAACTTCAAGAACTTTCTAGAACTTTCCAGTAATATAAATAGTAGTATAAATACAGGGGCCTTAAGCCCACCAGTTCAGTTTAGTTCCAGCTGCCTAAATGGATACATATCTGCGTTTTTCTGAGACGGCATCAAGAGGCTGCAATGGTGGCATTCCTGATGGGTCTCCAAGGCGGTTTTACCAAGTTTCCCTGCTATCTTTGCCTTTGGGACAGCAGGGACACCAAGGCGCACTACCACAGGCGGGACTGGCCACAGCTGACCGAGTTCTCTGTGGGGAGGAATAACATCAAGTGGTAGACACTGGTGGACCCCCGGAAGGTGCTGATGCCACCACTGGACATCAAATTGGGCCTTATGAAACAATTTGTCAGAGCTCTAGATAAGGAGTCGGCAGCCTTCAAGTACCTTCAAGACTTCTTCCCTAAGTTGTCTGAGGCAAAGGTCAAAGCCGGTGTCTTCGTCGGACCACAGATAAAGAAGATCCTGGAGTGCAATGAATTCCCCAAGAAGCTCACTAGTAAGGAGAAAGCGGCTTGGAACAGCTTTGTCGCAGTGGTTCGGGGCTTCCTGGGCAATCACAAGGCAGAAAACTATGTGGAGCTGGTTAAAACTCTGGTTAAGAACTTCGGCACAATGGGCTGTAGGATGTCCCTCAAAGTCCATATCCTTGATGCTCATCTTGATAAATTCAAGGAGAACATGGGAGTATACTCGGAGGAGCAAGGCGAGCGCTTCCACCAGGATATATTGGACTTTGAACGCCGCTACCAAGGACAGTATAATGAGAATATGATGGGAGACTACATTTGGGGGCTGATTCGTGAAAGTGATTTACAGTATAATCATAAATCCCGAAAAACTACTCATTTCTAAATCTTTTGTAGTCATTTTTGTATTACTTTAGTATAAATACATGTTAATCTGGATTCATATGTTGTTTTTTTCTGACTTTGTGAACGAAAAGACCGTTTTCTCATTGGAAATAGGTAAATTTCAAAATATCACTGTCCTGGTCACAAAAGCTAAGTTTATGGGGAATAATAGCCTGTGGCAGGCTGGCGAGTGGATAGAGGCCCAGAGACAGACTGCAGTTCAAAAAAATATATACTTTTATTATAAATTAGCGCAAAATAAACGTGCACAAAAAAATAAACAAAACTTACAAAAATAAGGTTTCCAGGCTGGGCAATGCCTTCACTGGATTCAAAATTCCAAAACCCAAAAACCACCCAAAAACCACCCAAAAACCACCCAAAAACCACCCAACCTGCTTCCTCAGCTCCCTCCTCCAAATGAGAAGCAGAGACCTCCTTTTATGTCAGGTGGCTGGGCGCTGATTGATCGTTAATTAACCTAATCAACTAATCAACCCCAGCCACCTGAACATAATAAACCCAGGCAGGTAGGGGAAATTAACCCCATCCCTGCCAATTTAAAAAGGGCAGAGCTTTGCTCTGCCACATAGCCATTTTCTATACTTTTGAGGCATAAGCAATTAGGAAATAACACTTACTACCCAGGAACAAAAATTGTGTTACATAGTGTAATAAATTGAATTATGCTATAAATGATACAAAATGGTATGTAAAATAAAAGGGCATAAGGGCTCAACCGGATAATATTAGTGATACTATTGCACAGTTTGGCCAAGGCACTAAGTTCAAAGTTTGACAGGGCTTTCAGTGTCTCTAATAGACTAAACAGCTCTTTGCCAACAAGCTTATACTGTTCTATCAATTTTTATACTGTAAGCCAATGTGCTTGTTCATTCATTTGACACTTTCATTTACTCTCGGAGCAAAGACAGTTCTTTCAAAGGATGGCCAAGTCAATACGACACGAATAGTTAGTCAGACAAAAATGGAAAACAGCACAATAAAATAGCTTAAACATATGAGAACCCCAGCAACTGGAAATTCTAGAGCAGTTTTGGCACATCCAGGTGCCTCCAGTTGTGCCTTTCTTTGTTCAAATAGTATCTTCATCTGAACGTGTTGGGCACATATCGTGTGAAAAAAAGTAAGTGAAATATTTGCGATTTCTGTTGGTCAAAGCTTTTCTTTACATTATCGTAGGATTTGTATTTGTTTAAGATGTTTGAAAATGTGTATTGTTTATTAAAACAAATGAACCCTGTAGATAGTTCTGTGTATTTTGAGTCTCGTTTTCGTTCGTAGCAAGGATGATCTTTTATTCCTCCAGTTTGAACATCATCGTTTGTTCTATGAGATTGATTTTCCTACAAAGATTTCACTTTAATAAAAGATGCTGTCCGAACTAGAATAATGGATGGAATGGCTTCTGAAAATGGGAATGCCAGATAAAAGGGGTTAATTACCAAGAAAACAAATATGACCTATACAAACTGTTGTTTGCTGCCTTCAAATCTTAAATATCTTCAAGCATATCTAAAAATAATTTTAATTCATAGTCATTCTCAATAACAAATACAATGGGACTTGAAAGTTACAAACTCCGCACTTACAAACTGACCGATCAATCAAGCATGACATAAAACCTAACACTGGGCCCCTGGGTACTGTAAAAGACATGAGAATCAGATGCTGGGAATTCATAACCAATTACCACAGCTGCTCTTTTGGCATATTAGTACTCTTTGGGTTAAAGAGCTTTACAGAGCTATTACTGCATACATGAAATACTTGAAAATTATACAAATGTCAGAGTTACAGATTGTTAGACTGAAGGACACCCTCCAATCTCTAAGTTTTAAGAACTTTGAGGTCCTACTATAAAACATTCATGGTGGCAATGCTTTTTTTTTTTTTTTTTTTTTTTTTTTTTTTTTTTTTGATAGGCGGTGTAGTAATACTAAAAGTCTTTCTCAATATATTATTGAAGACATTACCAATATAAGGACATATAAATCGCGAGAAATTATAAAGTGGTTTGATGGAAATTATTCCCCCTTCATACAGATAAATTATGACTTTCACAATAAACTTTCCTTCCAGAACACAGTCAGCAATGAACAATATCCAATTATACTTTTTGATAAACACATCAAATGCATATTTTAATTGTCTCCAGTTTAGATTGGAATTAAATTAGAATAAAACTGATCTTTTATGCAACTTTCAATCTTTAATACTGACTCACTCAAGAACAATGTGGAGGCACACTTTAATTTGTAAATACACAAAAGCTCTTTGTTTCTTTTGTTGCTCCTGACTTTCTGTTGGAAGAGTAAATCCTAACAAATATGCATTACTCATAGTTCAAAGCTTACAGTTGTATCATATAAAACAAGAGAGTGTCATACAGTGCAATTTTAATCATTGCCAATATGACTGACTAACTACTTCGTGTCATTGTCATGTTAAAGGAGCACCATATGATATCTTTGTCATTAAATGGAAAGGAATTAGCACTTGAAGACAACCTACATGGTACACTGTCATAACACAAGTCATTCACTTTAACACAGTGATGGAAAGCTACAATTTAAGTTAAATGTAATTACCTTGAACAATTAAACTTCTCAGAGCTATGCAGATTGAAAAGGTATACTGGAAGTGAATAATTATAATGATAGAAGTGTAATATTTTTTGTCGGAATGCATTATTTAAGAAAAGATTCATCTGGTTGTATTTTACGGGGAAATGCACTATTTGTGTTTGAACCAAAAGATTTATGTTATGTGTAGCTATGAAGGTTAATTTCTTTTCTGATTATTTTCTGATAACGTTTTTGTTCTCTTTTTTGTGGCTGGCATGGCTAGGCTGCATTTCTTGTTCTTTTCTTCTTTTTTTCTCAAACATGAATGTCAGACAAGAATAGCAAATACCCTGCCCACACTACCTAAATAATACAAGAGCAACACACGTTGAAACCATAAGATTGCCATTCATTGCATTCACAAGCACCTTTTCAAAATCCTGCATTATCACCGATTATGTTGGTAGAATGAACAATGTACTAGTCCGTGCTCTTTGTTTAACTGCAGTGTTTTGTAAAGGTTCTCTAAGATTAGATATTGTTAGAAACACAAGAAAACACTCCAACTGTGCCGGCGATTTGTAAATATATTATCAGTTACACTTCCATTTCCTTTTTTTTACACAAAAAAGTGTTGTCAAGTGCAACATCCCCTGTTCACAACAAGACGAAAGGTTGCAAAGTTATATTTCAATATAAATTATATATATATATAGATTATATATATATATATATATATATATATATATATATATAGATATATATAAAAACGGTGCCACCAAGGCTTCTAAGGAGGTGTTTTTTTCAGTCTTACAGAAGGAAAGCTTTCAAATGGATTTGTTTTGAATCTACTTTTTTCACGTTTCCCCAAAATGCATACTTAGGTAAATACAGTAACTGTTCTATTGATGTTTCACATTACTATAGTTGAAGGGTTTAACATAGTTAATATTTTCTGAATGGAACCAGCTTTTTTTTTTTTTTAAACACACACACACACACACACACACACACATACAGATTTTGTGAAGATTTTAAGTGTTTGTTCACAGCACATGTTCATAAAACACAGAAGTGTGTTTTTCTATTTATTGACACTATAGAGATATAAAGCCCACAATTGGAAGCAGTGATATTTTCAAGGCCTAAAGGAGAGAGACAATGAGCATGGGCCTGTGCTTTTCCATGAATGTGGCTATGTGCTATTGAGCCGATAGGATCAGTACACTTCCTAAAGGCTGCAAGTGAATGATGTTTTTCATTGACATGTTTAGGAAAACAAGAAACACAACTGGTCATACTCTATAGAAAAAAAGACATAACAAGGGATTACTGGCTTGTTGGACCTTATTTCATTAAATAGAGGGAAACAAAAAAACACAGGCAATGGTAAGATTTTGTTCTCCCTCTAAAACTATTCTTTGCGCCTTTGAGGGGGCTGCATGCCATGTCACCTCAAGGAACAAGTTTCTTGGATTATAAACACGAGTCAGTTATGTTTGAGACTGATCATTCAGAGGCATTACTAGCCTGAGTGCATTTGGGTATGATATTTAAACACAGATTGGTTCTTTATTTGGCAATTTTAAAATGTATGACATTTTTTGACAGGGAGTTGTGGTGTCCAAATATATCCATTTTCTTTTTTTTCAACACCGAAGTACATTTGGTCAAATAAAATGAATGAATAAATAAATATAATAAGCAAATTGTCAAACCCCTAGAAATACCTAATGTTTTGATTCTCCCTTGAGAAAGATATGTACAGATATGAAACGTTGGGCATCTTTGAAATATATATATATATATATATATATATAGCTATATATATATATATATATATAAGTGTAATGTTTTATAAAAATATCTCATCTACATAAGTACCCCATGTGATCCTTGTATGATCACCCTATTATGAATACATGATCGTGATTCTTGTTGTTTGATAACCCTAGTTACTCTAGTTACAAATAGTCACTATTCAAGGTAATTACACAGTAATTCAGGGCAGTGTTACCCACCATTGGTTGTGTCTGCATGTTACGCATTAAAAATGTATTTTAAAGGGATCGTCCACAGGTTAGGATGAAACATCACCTTGTCTTTATCATTTTAACGTTCAGTTTACTTTCCCTTTTTTGTTTTTAAAGTTACAGTCCTTCACAAAGGTTATAACTTTTAGTTTATTAACTGTTACAACTAGCTTACTAACATATTAACAAACTTTGTTATTTTTTGGTTAAGATATAATAACCTGGTTCAGCAATTATGAAATCCCTACTTCAGGATTATTAATTCCAAATCAATCATTTCATTAAATGAGGGTTGTTTAAAGGCACTTTTATACATGTTAATGTAACAATCTTTGGCCAATTAGACCAATTATATTCATTTATAGATAGGCAATAATCTATTAACTAACTAATCACATTTGATACCATGTTAGTAAGACAATTGTTAACAGCAATTCACTAAAAAAGTACCCTTTAAGAAAAAGCATGCACAAGGTTTCTCCTAACAATAAATCCTAGCGAAGAACCTTCTGAAGTCACATCTGATTCTGTAAATAAGAACATGAACGGATGTTCCAGGAATAGTGACTTGCTTTGATAAGTGGAGCATTACAAACAGGGATAAATAATAACTTGTTTGGATGGCGAGTTGAACTCATTCGAAAATGCATAATGTTTTTCCTTGCAAACAGACTGCAAACATTTCATCTTTTATAATTACTACTGTAAAATATTTCACAGGATGACTGTAAGCTGGCATGGTTTTCCCTAATTTTGCACAGTAATCTTCCATGGTAAATTTCACAATGCTCTAATATGCATTGTAATTATAGAGTGTATATACAGGACACTTTACAAAACATTGCCACTTAATGGTCCTACTCATGTGTCCAAATAATCTAAAATACATTTTCATAGTTGATGACAGATTTATTTTATCTGATTGTAAAAGCCTGCATGTTTTTAAAAGGACTGTATTTATTAAGTGGAACGATGTCTGGAAACAGTGTTTCCATGTTCAGTAGACAAAATATAAAACCAAAGGGAATGATTTATTTTTTATTCATTATTATACATGCATGTCCCCATTTTTAAACACACACAAAGCAATTTCCTGTATGTCCTTTACAAGTTACCACTGTCAAATAAATTCAGTACGTAAAAGCAAAAGTACCTTAAACAAGTTACAATATTGATTAAATACTTTTTCCAAAGTTTTTAAACATTTATCTCTAGGTACTGTTTAAAACACTAATATAGTTAATGCAACAATAAAAAGCAACGAGATTACAAACTAGTTTGACCTTTTGTAAATATGTCCTGTTCCTGTAATGTCTGTCATTTCACTATTGTGCAGGCCATACAGGCCATACTTTACAGAAGAGCACTAAGCATAGTGAAATTTGGTTCCAAGAGAGATTTGATGGTGAATCCAAAAAGCTTTAATTCATTCTAAATGGTGCTTTTCAAAGTGTCAGGGACTCAGTGGAGTGGAAAGGAGTTGGAGTGGCTAGTGCCTGGCAACACGGCTAATCTGGGCACTCCTGAGGAAGCTCATTTTTAAGTCTTACATCAGTATATTGGCATCTCGAGGTGGGGCTACGTGGGGACAGCAGGGAACAGGGACATCAAGATTACGGCTCAAGAAACTAAATGCAAAAATACTTCACCGTTCCTCATTATCAAGAGCAATAAGCAGCACACACACACACAAAAGAAATGCTGCCTGGTTTGCTTCTTTCAAATTGGACACTTTATGCCATAAATAATTTCCTGGCAGTATCATTCTTTAAAAAGGAACACTCTGAACATAAAATATATACACTTTAAGAGTTCAAACAGTAAATGAAAGTTATGTTAAGCACTTTATGATAAAAAGCAGTTCAACTTCCAATAGGAAACTTGGAAAAGTTTTGTTATCAACCTTGTCTGATATCATATATGAGAAGACAGTATACAACACCGCAGTTGTCTAATACAGTTTGGAGGCAGTGCTTAAGAAACTGTACCCTAATCGTCGTGGAATACCTTTTTGCAAAAAGCATTGTTCAACATGCTGTGGTATAGAAACCAGAAAGAAAAAATCAGAAACAAACTTCAGGTGTCCTAGGAACGAGCATTGCTGTTGGCAACAACACTATCCTGTTGTCTCAGGTTTAAAAGATAATCTAACATATCAAAATCATATTTACCTGTGCCTTATCACATGAATGGCTTACTTAAAGTTTTCTTAGCCATGATGAAAATCGTACAAGCCCAGAATTTAAGTGCAGTACTGTATAAAACCTGAACATTTCCCACATAAATGACTGACACATGGTATATCACGGATCATTCCTAGACAGACGGTATTGCCACGTACTTTGATTCTAGTTTATTTATGTTTATAATATATTTATACATTTTTATTTATTTAATAGATTACGGACTTTCCTTTTAAAATGATAGATTTGATTAACTTACTTTGTAAAGAAAATATCCCAAGTGGAAATACTCAGCCAATCTATTGTTTATCTGCTTGAAATTTAAACATGAATTCCTCAATTGTACCATTTTATTTAGTTAAACTCTTCTATAATATGTGGAATTGGAAAGCTTACTTGGAAAGCAACAGAAACATTAACAAACCACTTAATTAAATTTTGTACTGCTTCAAGTATTATTCCATTGCTTAAAGTCTCTGTTTCCAATAGCCATAAAACAAATCTACTTTTTTTTATTTTATTGTCTACAGTGCAAGTTTTAGCAAATGACCACACGGCAGCTTCCTGGATAACCAAGTAAGGAATTCCCAAGAAACTTGTGTAGTCCAATTAAGCTACCTGCTGAAGTTAGGAAGTCTTTTTGTCAGGAATGGCATTAAAACAATGCAGATCGTCAAGTTTAATAAAGTTTCAGAAAGTTCTAAACTGACACCCATGCTATGAAGAAAGAAAAAAAAACACACATTTGCTTTCTCTGAAGGGAATTTGTGTTTGTAAGGAAGGTTCCTGGGGGCTTTGTTTTCAGGCCTTGATGTGTGACCAGTAGCCTATAGGCCGCCCCTCACCCCTGCCCTATTCTGCCAGCGTTCTGCCCACCCATACTGACACAGCAGGGGGGAAGGGTTTCAGAGGATGGAGAATCAAAAGCTCAAGGAGAAAATAGTGCTTTTCAGGGTCTGATGTGTGGGAATCAAATGAGAAGCCTAGCTCAAATCCGGTCTCCAGGCAACCATAGCGATATGCAGAGGGAATATCATTAAAGTTGGAAACTAAGCAGTCTCTCAAAATTAGTAAACCTAACCACCACAGTTAAAGATGACGCACCACAACTATCACTGCCCCCAGTTTCTTTTTCTTTGCACATAGGATAAAAGCAGCTGATTTGTCAGTATTTTTTTTTCTCCCTGTATTAAATAATAAAAAAAGACAGCTGTCCAGACACAGGTTGGTGGTGAAATATGGTAAATGCCATGGATACAGCTGGCCCTCTGTCACAAGATTAATAAGTTGCTGTTTCCAGGCCGACCAGAACCTAGTGGGAACTATCCAGTGCTTCTGTGAATTCTGGGTAACGGCCTCACCACAAGCTGGCCTGGTTTACTGCTTTGTTTTGTCCTGCGCTCTTAAAGTGCGGAAAACATCTGTGATTAGAATGAGGTCACCACGAATGATGTCCGGCAAGCTGGGGCAGAAAACTGACCCAAGCTCAGGTGGGTTGCCCTGTCTAAACAAGGCCAGGCAATTGCCAAGAGTTCTGATTCATTACGATTGTGTTACTGCTGGTAAGGAGGATGCAATGTTGTTTTCTTTTTCTGAAATTGGTTATGGGGAGTCAGTAGAGAGACAGAATGAGCTTCCAACTAGTTTAGTTTTCCTTTTCTTTGTAAACAGCAGTGATTTTTCTTGTAAGTTTGACCTGCAATTTAAGTGGCATAGTGAAGTCATTGAGTTTATTTTAGAGACCAAATTAAAGACATTGGCCTAGAAAAAAAAAAAAGCAGTTGCTATGTTTTTCACACTTGATTTGATCATTTAGAATGAAGCATCTGTTGCCCTTTTTTTCTGATCTTTGTGTTTTAAACTTCTAAATCTCACCATATATGTAAAACATGAATAAAGTATATGTGTCAAGCACAATTTAAGTACATTTTAAGACATCAAATATGTAGGATTCATGTTATGTAGTATTATTTAGTGTTTATATAAAATAAGCAGTAGTTATATTGTGAGTGAGAACACACTGAATTTTTTTATTTGTTTTGTCACTATATTATATATATATATATATATATATATATATATATATATATATATATATATATATATATATATATATATAAACGTTTGTAAAATGTCTGTTTCCTAAAGATGGGCACTAAAAATCACAGAATTATTCTGAATCCTGACATGGTATGCCTGCCATTTTGAGCTTTTTATGTTCAGAATATTTTAATATGAACTCACAATAGGTTCCATCAGTATTAACTTACTAAAAATAACAGTAGGAAGAATTCATTTTTAATTAGAAATAAAAAAAATCTATTGCCTTTTTCTTTTCAAATAGCTCATTGAACAATTCTCATTTTCTGAAGCTGTTAACAGTAGTAAAGAATTAAGTTTCCTTCTGTAATAGGATAAAAAAAAAACTTTTTTTTGTTTAAAACTTTGTACATCAATTATTAATGAGGGCCTTGGTGTCCTTCTGTTTCTCTTTCAGAGGGTATGCAGTGGTACTGCCCCCTAGTGACAATCCACAAAATTGCCATTGTCCAGCTGAACTGCAGTATCTCCTGATGGATTGGGAATGGGACAGCATTCAATACCTTCAACAGCTATTGAATCATTTGTGTGGGAACTGTTTTAGATATGTATGAAGTTGTGGAATCAATACAGGAATGTTAAACCAGCTTTAAATCTAATTTACTATATTGTGATCGCGAACAGCTCTTTTTTCTAAAATGTAAGCAATTTCATATTACACAGCTTTACAGTATTAGTAGTATTTATTGTTGTGTGTCAGTTCGGTTTCAGATAGTAAGTAAATGTTGTAGCATCATACATCAGCTACAGTGTCATTAAACAATCCTTAATTACGTCCTGTAATTGCCCTGTTCTATTTTTGCTCAGAGACAAAATAAAGAATGCAATTTATGTCTTAATCTTGGTATAAAATTAAAAAACAGGTCCATCAGCAGATATGTAACTACATGCTTTTGAGGCTGGCAATGAAAAAAACAGCCTTGTTTAACACTTGCGCAAGCAGTACCTGGCATTAGCACATCATTAGAAAGAAAGAAAGGAGGATGGAGATTTCAACCCACCTTCCAGTAGTTTACAACCAAGTACTCTCACATCTGAGCAGGCTATCCCATCATTTTGAGTTATCCACCTCAGCTTATCAACCCACTCTGGTCAGGGTTATATATAATATTATGAAAGAGAACCTTTTTCTAGTGTGCGAAGATCAAACACATACTACAGCATATTTTATAAATTAATCATAAAGGGTCCTAGTACTATGAAAGCATATATTAGTGAGTGGCTCAGTAGCATTAGAATAAAATACATTACAAACTTACATTGTTATAGCCTCCTTCATGTAGACATCACAGAGCGCTTTCCATTAAAACAAATATACATTTATCTATATATGCATTACCTTCGCAGTATGCAAAGTATCTGTCTTTTTGTGTTATAGGAAGCTCCAGTCATAGGTGAACCTTAAAAATGAATTTATCTTGATTTAACCTAATGTTTGCCCCAAACAGTTCATAAACAGCAGCCACACATATAAGATAGTTCAGAAACTCAATCTCTATATGCAAACAGCTAGACAATATAGGTCTAGACCCTTGTAGTACTTGACATCATCTTTTGGACAAGATACAAGGCCGCTGAGTTACCTGTTGGATTCCTGCTCCCCCCATCAAGGCAAAGTCAGCTCCCAGAAGAAAATGAGCACATTTATCTGTCAGCACCAGGCTTGCTTTTCAATCCAGCTCAGTCAACACTGAGTCGCATTTCTTTCACTAGAAAGGTGAAATCTATATACTTCCACGAAAAAAGGTGTTAGTTAGAAAATGTACATTAGCATGATCAAGTATCTCTCTCATTGAGATCCCTGAGATCTTGATGAAAACCCCTGTAGTAGGAACAAGCTTTAAGCTAGTGTGTGGTTTATTACAACAAACAGCAAGCTAGGTTGCTGGTTTTCCATAATAACTTAAAAATATCCTAAAATAAGAAAGTAGTTTGATAACTTGAATTAATATCAGTGATGTTTCATTTACTTTGAATGAACTGGTTCCACTTTTGAGTTTATTTGCTGTCCGTTTTTCAAGTTTTCAGAGGTGAAAAAAAAAAATGTTTATATTGACTTATTAAGTCTTATTCAAAACTCATAATATTCAAATTCCTTTTAAAATGCTGGCATTTTCTTTCTGTTAAAAATAGTTGGAGTGCAGTGTCCTTAGCCTCAACTGGGGTTTACAGTTACTTTAAGGGCTGATTCTATTCTACTTTCTACACGCTTCAATGGTTTCAATTTAATCATAGCTGTGCATGTTAATACACCCTTCTATTTGGGAAACAATCATCTTGTGGAGCTGAATTAGAGGAGAAATGTAGTGTTGTGAAAACAGGGTGGCACAGGGAGTTCACTTCTCACAGTGTGAATGTCTCCCTGCCTGCCACAAGCATGACCCAGATCACATTAGAGTCCCAGCACACAGCGAACACTTCTCGTCTATCCGTCGCCAAGGAGGCAGACGGGACACAGGAACAACAAGTCATTTGTACCTGTTGAGTAGGACACTCCTGGGAAACAAACAGATGAGCCACCCTGTGAATAAAATCCTTTCTCCGAGGTAAATAGAACTGCATGAGAAACATACAAACTATTGGGAGCATCATGTTTAACTCCTTCATGGCTGGCAGGCAAATACAGTACTAAACTCACACTTGCCTGACATTTAGTAACCAGCTGCTGCTGGCCCTGTGAATAGAGGTTTGTCAGCCAAGGAGTTGATGGTTCATTAATTTTGCTGTTCTGTACATTTTATGTGCTTTTTCAAAGCTTATATCATGGTACAGCAGCATCAGAAACACATTCAAACCACATTCACACATATTTATATTAAGTCCATATTTATTCTTCCTAACCAAACTTTAGCTTAACATGTCTGTTATTTTTATGCTTATTAGGATATGACAAAAACTAGAAGTAAGCACCGTCATCATCACTGAATGCTTAATTTCCAGTTTAAGATATTAAATTATTTTAATATATATTTTAACTTAGTTTTATTTACCTGACATAGTATAAACCCCTTGCTCTTGTCCCCTTTTTTTTAATCCAAAGTCAGACACATCATTATCTTAAAATTAACAGTCATCGTCAGCTTTGATCAAAATACAATTTACGGCATCACTGGTCTTGTCAAGATCAAGTGCCAAGCCAAAGTATAATAAAATATTTATAATTAAAAAATAATTTTCTTAAAAAAATGTTAGTGCTTGATCAAGAGAAGTGTGGCAAACACAAGATGTCACTGTTATTGATGTCATAAAGGTATGTTAACAGAACAAACAAGTAATACTGCACACATTATTAGTGTCTGGATTTGTGTGAGGGTGCATAACGTATGTGCATATTTTTAGTCATTTAAAAACAATACTTTTTTTAAATAAATTATGCAAAGTTAGAAAGACCTCATTGATCACAAAAATCTAGAGAATGGGAGCATCAAATACATCCTCAACTCAATATTTATTGAAATGGAAATGGTCAGATTCATGGCAAACAAATAAAAGGGACTTACAGTATTTTTTGTTGTCCTTACTTTCTGAAGGAAGTAAAATAATATGTACAGTAGCAATGATTCAATGGAAAGATATCACCGTAAGTTTGTAAGTGCACAACTGTCTTAAATGATTTCCATAATAATCTTTTAATATCCTAAAACATGCAATTCTTATGCTTACTTTGATCCTACAAGGATTATTTCTCCTTCTCTCAGTCTTACCCTGTAAGGAGTCCCGCCTGCTATCAAGGATCAAAAACAAACTTGCACAGATGAGTTACTGAACAGGTTTAGGGCAAGTTATTCATCTCACAATGTTACTGGGTATTCAATTGTGTCCCTGTCAGTTCTGTCAACTATAAGCTATACCTGTAATAAATCAATTTTGTTGTCTATACAATCTCTAGTTTTTATAAAACTTACAACTATATGCACTATTACTAAACAGCACCCTTATAAACAGAACATAGTTCTGGGCTTGAATTCAACCTCAGTCCCTTTATTCATCATCGAATTGTGGGGCATATGCCTTAGAGTGTGATTTCATTAATGTCTGCTTTTATCATGCCTCAGAGGCAGAACTCCCTTGGCACTTTTACATTATGGTTTTACAAATGTATAATTTTATTGTTAATAATTGTTTTATTTTTAATTACTAGTATTGTTTACCATGTGCTTTGCTTTGCGTTAGCTACCGGTTGTTTTATATGAAACACGAGCAGCTACTGTAGGCGTTCCTACTTTAGCAGCTTGTTGCTGTTTTAGCAGTACTATTACAAAGGCTTGTTCGCAAACAGGCTATTTCTAGTCTCTTGCTTGTACAGACTAAGAAATTGGCCAGTGGCTTGTGCAGGTGGGCATGCCTACTACTCGCTACAAAAACAGTAACTGTGATCTGTGCAGGCTACTGCTAGTCTCGGGTTTGTACTGACTAGTAGTTTAGCCAGTGGCTGACTTGCAGGTGGGCATCCCTGCTAACGTGCCTCTAGCAGTAACTGCGTTTATCGCCCTTGTTCACGCTTGCAAGTTCGAGGTTACTGCTTCGGTACCAAGTGTCAGTACCAAGTGCATCCAGTCGGTACAGAGTGTTGGTACCGAGTGTTGGTACCAAGTGTCTGCTTCGGGTCTGTACCAAGTGACGGTAAACAGGGTCAGTACCAAGTTTTGGTCCTGAGTCCCGTGTTGATACCAAGTGTTGGTACCAAGTGCACTGAGAGTCAGTTCTTAGTGTAGGTTCAGAGCACATAAAGTGTTAATATTCCACGGTGTGGTCTATACACTGCTTGTTGTAAACACAGCACTATTAAAATGTTTGGGTTCCATACCTGTGTCTCCTACAAAGCTAAACTGCCTGCAAGTGACATACACAAAAAGTGCATTGTCTGTTTGGGCCCCGAGTATGAGCATAAGGCCTTGACTGTCGTCACGTTTTGTGACTTGTGTGCTCCCTTCTCCAAGCGTACGCTAAAGAACCGGAAAGCGTTCCTCAATGCCTGCGTGGCATTCAGCATCACCAATCAGTGAAGCTGGACCCTCCCTCAGAGGTTCTGTGCCAAGGGGAGGTGGGGGGGTGGCGGGTGCAGCATTAGGAAGAGTACTGCCAAGATATCTAGTTCCTCTTCTTCTTCCTCTTCATCTTCAAAATCCCCTTCACCTTCCCCTCCTCCAAAATGGAGAAGTAAGAAAAGCCAACACTCACGTTCGGCAAACAGGGGACAGATGGATAAGATCTGTGAGGTTGTGTCACACCAGCAGACAATTTTAACTGAGCTGCTGTAAGAGCGCTCAGTCCCAACAGTAATATCGGATCCTCCAACCCATACTCCCCCAGCACCCTTGCAGGCAGTGGCTAGTGGGCTTGAGAGTGACATACTGTCTATCGCCTCCGAGGAGGAGGTTGAGGATCAAGACATGGGGCTCCCTTCGGATGATGCTGAATCTGACATACCGGTTACACAGCTTCCGCTTTCATCAGAGCTTGTGCCCTTAATGCAGAAAGCTACTGAGCATTACAGGTTCCTTGGCATGAAACAAGGGACAAGAGGCGCTCAATTTATGACGAGCAACCCTCTATCACCCCAGCTACCCCTCCGGTTCATCCGGATTTTCTGTTTCCACCAGTAGAGGCCCCCTTTGCCGTGCTTCTTCAGACTACCAATCTGTCCTTGCTAGCCACTGCACACCTCTACTAGATACTGTGCAAACTGGTTACTCTCTCCAGTTCCAACACGGCCCCCCCTCTTTTCCAGGGAGTGACAAATACACAGACCCGCAAGTCGCTGCTCAGGGGACTCAGCAGGTAAGAGCTCTGGCCCCAATCTTCACCTGCCTGAGAAGCACACTAGCCAATCCACCAGGGGTCAGGCAACATCATGGCCTTCATTCCAGGGTGCATCTATTCAGGAAATATGTAGTGCAGCACTTTGGGCTTCTTCCCATACGTTTGCCAGGTTCTATTGGCTGAATGTCGTGGACCGGCAGAATCCTGGATTTGGCACAAAAGTATTGAGGGTGGTTCCCATTCCATCCTCACAATAGAACATTAAAGGTGAGTCCTTCTAATGTTTTTCAGTTACTGGAAAGCAGCTTGCTTGCTTAGCTTTTAACTCAGTGTTGTATACCATGTTACGTATACTCATATACATTAAGGTGGGTTCTTGTCTTATTACAGCTATGTTGGTAATTGATTCAGGCACAAGGTGGTTTGGCTTGTCCTCTGCAGTTATTTTTATGCATGCTCCATGTCCTTGCGACAGCTTGGGTATACTCCCTACTATTCTTTACTTGAAGAGGAACATTGGGTTATTATCACAACCCTTGTTCCCTGAAATAAGAATATTAACCATTAACTTTGAGGTCGGGGTGTTCTATTACAGTTCTCAAAGGAAAATGACGATAATGTCAGGGTAGTGAGTTTATGCTCCCAGGGGCGGATCAGCACTATGTCACCCTCCACTGACGAGTGTCTTCGGTATAAAGTTTTTCAGGTTAGGGTGTCTTAAAGGGGAAACACTATTCCTATTTCAGGGAACCAGGGTTATGATAATAACCCAGTGTTCATAACCCTATATCCTTGGTCTGCAAAAGCATTGTAGTTACCATGTAAAAGCATAAACCATGACTAATTACCAAGTTATTACAATGTAAGTACATGACTAGCCATTGGAAATTGGTGTTAAGGTCACTTTTAGTTTCTGTTGCCACTTGGGAGGAACATCTTCTTCTTCTTTTTCACAGCCTTAGTCCCAGACTGTCCTGGGGTCAGCTGCTTTGGTTGCTCTTCTCCACTTGTCTCTGTCGAGCACATCTTCCTCACTCACTTCACATACCTCCCTATCTTTTCTCACCCAATCTATCCATCTCTTTCTAGGCCTGCTCCCCTGTTAAATTCCACCTCAAATTCCATTACCCTCTTTGTTACTTCCTCAACGTCCCTCCTCATGATATGTCCATACCACCGTAACCTTGCCTCTCACATCTTCTCAACCACATCCACCACCCTACATCGTCTACGGATTTCTTCATTTCTGATCTTATCCTTCATTGAAATCTGCAGAATCCATCTCAACATCCTCATTTCAGTTCTTCTCATCAGGTTCTCTTCCCTCTTTGCAACTGCCCAGTATTCAGCTCCATATAATAGTACAGGTCTAATCACAGTCTTGTACATTTTGCACTTTAACTTTCTAGGAATTTTCCTGTCACAGATTATTCCAGTTAATTCTCTCCACTTGTTCCATTCAGCTTTCGCTCTTTGTTTTACTGCCTCCAGTGTTTCTCCTCCCTTTACCAGTTCTGATCCAAGGTATTTAAAGCCATCAACCTGTTTCAGTTTTCCTCCATTTGTCTCCTCAACATTGGTCATAGTATCTCCTCTTCTCTCCATTACCATTATTTCAGATATTTCTGCATTCATTTTCAGTCCACCCTTTTCCAGACTCCTCTGCCATTTGAACACTTTCTCCTGTAGTTCTACTTCTGAATCTGCCATCAGTGCCACATCATCAGCAAAGATGAGTTCCCAAGGCACTTCTGTTCTTGCCTCCTCTGTCAGTGTGTCAATAATGTTTATAAAAAGGAAAGGACTTAGTGCTGATCCTTGGTGTACTCCAACTGTGATTTCAAACTCTTTGGCTCTCCCCGTTGTGTGATCACCTTCATAGATGCATCTCTATAGGTTGCTTGAACTAACTTCACCATGCTTTCTGGTACTCCTTCCTCAAGTACCAATACACCACCTCTCTGGGCACACGGTCATATGCCTTCTCCAAGTCCAGAAAGGCCACATACATCTTTTTCCCTTTCTCTAGTGTCTTCTCCTGTAACTGTCTCATCACAAAAATGGCATCTGTTGTGCTTTTCCCCGCTGAGAATCCAAATTGTGAGTTGTGGATCCTGACTATCTTCCTGAGTCTCTTGTCCAGAATTTTTTTCCAGGATTCCAGAAGTTTTATTCCTCTATAGTTTTTACACTCCACTGGGTCTCCTTTCTCCTTGTAGATGGTAACCATATTGCTTTTTGTTCATTCTTCTGGAATTCTCTCTTCCTTTGCAATATTGTTTAGCAATCTCGTCAGCCACTGAATCCCCTCTTCATCGAGGTTCTTAAAGTGTTCTGCTGCTATTCCTGATGGTCCAGTTGCTTTGCCCACTTTCATCTCTTTGATAACATATCCTATTTAATTATGAAGTGAATCCCCGAACTGGCAAAAAATATAATTGCTTCCAACCACAAACAAAACCCATATGGCATGGCGTTTATTGTAAGCATAAAAATGTTGTTATAGTTTGTTAAATGTATGTAAAAGATCTGTTATATCACAGGGGAAATAATAATAATAATAATAATAATAAATAATAATAATAATAATAATAATAATAATAAATAATAATAATAATAAAAACAAGAAAGAAAAAAATGTACGTCAGTTTAACATGTTTACAAAGAATTTCTTTATAACAATATCTTACCTCTCATAAGCATAAGATCATACTTATTGTTTTCCACTGATTGTGTAACCAATTTTTTCTCCCACCAGACACTTTTGCGTAAAAAAAAAAAAAAAATACAAAAAAAAAAAACATTTTAGGATTTAAAATAATTTTGTTATCCTAATAAAGGTCATGTGTTGGTAATTATATGTGAACCAACACATCATTCCCAGCAAATTTCCTTTCTTACATCATTGAGTTGATATGAAAGAAACATCAATTCATTCTGCATTAACCTTTGCTGTGCCTTTAGCAAGAGGTCTCATTATTGTCTTGCTTGGTGTGCAAATGACGAGAGATGTCAGTACAACTATATTGTTAAAAAGTTATAACAGTGAGTATCTTCAAAAAAAAAAGTGAGGTCTCCAATAAAATACACTGCCTCTTTGTGGTCATGAGGGGTCTCATTTAGAAATACTCTACTGTCTCTGAGGGTGTTTTATCAGAGTTTGCACCATAAAACATTTATGACAGTAAGTATTACCCGTAAAATGTATGAAAAACACATTGAAAGAATGTTTTATTTGTAAGCGATTGTGATTTGAAAGTGAAGATACAACACAGACAAAAAATATATATTTCATCATTGCACCAAAGTGTGTTCTCTGTGTTACTGTGCATTGTTGTGAAATGGTTTAGCAAAGATTAAAATCGAACAGTATAAAATTGGCAAGAGGAAAAGCACTAACATTTTATTTAATCTGAATACTTTACCACTGTGAAGTACCTAGCTGTGCTCACAGACATTGGTGTCCTCAGGCTCCTGTTCCATATCACTACCTTGCCAAGGCAGGACAACATATCTTTTACATTCCACATAAAAGTTATGAAACATCACAGCCAGGAATTACAAGAAGAAAGAGCATTGTAGATGACAGGTAATCACAAAAAAAATAGTTAACTACTTAAAAAAGAAGGGCCGTAAAAAGCAACTTGCCCTTAAAATGACGACATTTTAAACATTCACTTTGACAGGATTCATTAGGGTTAGGTGAGGTTTAACTGGTGTACTGTGTCTGATTGAAATGTTTGGACAATCTGTTTGGTTTTATCTTATAAATCCATATTTACACAACGTTTGAAATTATCTTGTGTTGAACCAATATATCCCATTCAAGTTTTGACAGTACTGTTTTCTTGATACTACAAATAGCTTCAGAGGTATTTGATCACCGTTAACAGTCATCAGTTTGCTGATACTTGGTGAGATTAAGAATAGAAAGTAGGCTGCATGCTTTGTGTCCAGCAAGTTCATAGAAAGTTAAACCCACATTTGACAACAAACCTGAGCTTACCTATTAACCCCCCTTCAGTTACTAGACGGTGTGTTTGAAGTGAATGAATTATTAATAAGTGTTAAGTACTTCAGCTACAGTCTCAGAGCCCTTTGTGATGGTAAAGTGTAGGCCGCACGGCACCACTGAGTAATAGCATCAAAATTCAGAAAGTAATTAGTAAATTGTACTGATGGTGAATCAGTGTATTTGAATAATTATTGGTTTTACGCTCAAGCTAGTGGTATCTGTTGCATGCCAGAGCCTTATGAGCCAAAATAAAATATGATGGATTAAAAGTAGTGGATTAAAGTTAGATTTCTTATGTTATAGCCGAGACATTGTGAAAACCTACCTGTTGTAACCTCATCCCTTTACATCACATGAAGGTGCTAAACTAGACAAACTGGGCCCACTGGGGGCAATCCAAACCCAGTAAAATATAACACAAAACGAAATATTCAGCGAACAATTTTTACAATGGCAGGTTTGATCTGTCATTTTTGCCTTGTACTAACATTCATTTTACAAGTTAAAAAATGAAAGTCTGTGGAAAAGCTATGCTTTAAATTACAGGGCATTGATTACAGATCATTTTCATGTATACAATCATAATTTATTCTATAACTGATTTATGGATAACTATGTTTTAAGAATACAGACATGTCTTTACAGCTCAAATTATCATAAATGCCTGGATTCAGATAAGAGATGTTGCCAAAAGAAACAATTCTACAAATTATAATGGGTGAATGACAATCAATCATCCTTGTAATACCCGTGGATAATTAGTGATTGGATGGCCTAATTACTTCCAAGAAACCTGATCGGTCTTTCTCAGGTTTCTGAAATATGGTCTGAGGGGTTGATCAGGTGACAGTCTGAATAGCTAAGAGGCTTGTCAGCCCATTCACTGGTAATAACAGCAAATATTATACTGATATAGGGGTTTGGGAGCAAGGAAAGGAATGTGTTTTATGTTTTCAAGGTACATAGCATAAACAATAAGCATGTAGGATATTGACATATTTCAGTGTGAGACCAATATTGGACAGTTAACAAAAAAAATATATATCATGTTCATTATTAAACTGATCTGTATCATTATTCGTTATGGTTTTTCCTTTGGTGATTCAAAACATGCCCAGGAAAATGAATCATTATTCCTTAAATGGCATGTGCATCTTCATCCACTTTTAACAAATAAGCCATTATTAAAAGGAGATGTTGGCAGCACCTGTGAAAATGCAACCGTATTTCGATCCAACCTATGAAACAGGCCCTGCCAGGATAATGTACATTCCATAAGAAATGTGGCATAGTCACTGTAATGACAATTAAGGCAGACTTGCAGTTATTTATTTTTTTTGTTAGTGGTGGCAAATCGCCAGTTAAAATGTAAGCTGTCCGATGCACTCATTTTCACATATTGTGAATGTTGATCTGTCAAGCTAATTCACAGAAAACTGTTAACCATTTGGTTCTATTTTACTTGATAAAATAGACGGACAGTCTTGATTGTATATGTGGGTATGCACTGGTTATTTTTTAGGCTCTTCCTAGTAGGTTTTATATGTGTCAACAAATATGTGACTATTATAATGTTATAATAGTATTTATCAGTAATAATTACAGTAAGAATTACAAGCTTTCTATAGTTGTTCACATAAAGACTTGTGATATGCTAATTGACATGAAGTACTTTAAAAAATGTAGTTTGTTCATTTCAATTTTGCTTGAAAAAACAAAGCAAATCTAATTCCTCCCTTGTGCCATATCTCTAGTGCTCCCTTCGGTATATTTTATTTCAGAACTCCTTGCAACTCCTTAATTTGTTTGTTAACAAACCGCATTTTGGGTATCTAGGAGCTTACATCTTTACCTATTTTATTTGCATTAACTAAGCTAAACTTTTGTTGAGAAATGGGAGTTATTTTCTTTAATACATGTTTGTGTGTAGATGGCTGTTGGGTTAGTGAACTGGGTCAGTAAAGAAGTCTGGATTGCAACGTGTTGTTTGTTGCAGCTGCAAATCACTCTCTGCTTGTTAATTTTCCTGAGTGCCACAAAGCCTATGGTGCAGTGTCACCACTGTCGCCAGCACCCTGGCTGCATGTTCCTCCAGTCTAACTGGCACCACATTTCTGTACGCTTCACTTTCCTTAGCCGCTCGGAGCTGGCGTCATCCATGCGGTCACAGCTGCTTAAGTTTGCCATGTGCACTGACCCATTGCTGACCCTGAGTCATGATACAAACTACACGATTGTAATGAATCTCTAATTACCCACAATACCCCACTCTGCTCAGCATGTTGCTTCAAATGTTTTCCTAATCAATTTAGACACCAGCAAGATTTTTCAGAGTCTATAGAATAGAGAACAAATTAGAAACTGTAGACCAGAAATTGGTGTCCTATATAAAGCAAAAAACTTAGCTGAGAGGGAAAGAATGGACAATAGCAGAGGATAATGGGATATATGCAAAACCATTGTCTTTTCTGTATGTTCCATTTTTATGGTTACCTTGTTGTTTATTTTGACTATAAGAGTACTGATGATTTAGTTTAAAGCAGACAGCTTTTTACTACATATATTGGATTCTGCCAAGTCAACATCCTGGTTTGAATGATACCCCCCCCACACACAACTTTTAGGTGAAAGTTAAATTTTGATTGTTAATTTACGGTTCTTAATAACCATTCACAAATAAAGCCTGAGGGGGAATATCACGGCTCACGTCAATAGAAAAAACTGCCTAGAAGTAGTTGCTCTGTGTATTAATGATTCAGACAAGCGCTTGCATAATAATGATGAAGGTTCAGATGACGAAGACGTGAAGTTCGGCAGTTTTGGATCAGAGGATCAGATGATTCAGACTCTACAGTCTGATTGATTATGCTTTCCTGTTGTTATGCAACAATCCATATTTTGGATTATTTTTTTTTTTTAGACATGCAAGAGCATGCACACACACACACACACACACACACACACACACACACACTCTTTTGCCTTAATAACAACTTTACGCCCTCCCATGTTGACTCCGGTAGAGAAGATTTTGAAAAATGCTATTGGGATACCATCATTGTACTGATCCATAAGCAGATCATAGCATTAATCACGGAGTTGGTCCCATGGAATTGCTGTGGAGTGTCACTGGGGATTGGGTCATACCAAAATGAAAATGTGTCCACTTTGCTAGCATTCTACCAATGGCACATATCATTGCAGTTTACTACCAATGCCCCTTTAGTACAAAACACCCTCATCAAAGTGCCACTGAAAGTTATAATAGGGTATAACTTTTTTAAAAGCAATGTTTGATGGTTGAAATTGTTTTCCATTTTCCCCACCATTACAGAAATTAATTTTGATGAGTTTTGTGTTATTCTAGTTTCTGGTTCAACTCCACTTTCTTTTTTGAGCAATAACAGACATGAGTAGCACTCTGTATCGTACGTGCTTGTGCTGTACTAAAAGAAACATAAGAAAAGTGTTTTTAAATACCTGTTATCCTGTTACTAAGCACTCATTCTAGATTGATATATTGGCCAAGTCATAATAGTTACAACATAAAATTAATATAGTACTTTCCCATCAAAACAGTTAATCCCAACATTCAAAAATATACCAGTCCACCATTAAAGCCTTTCTTCAGTTGTATGGTACCATCAGAACACCACAACCACATTCAATTTACATATAGCCTCTAAACATATTTTCTTTAGCCAAGCATAAAAACACTATACAAACTCCAGTCACCTGAAGCAGACCACGAGCAGAGGAGTGTCCTCTTGAGTGTAGGGAGTGACCAAATCAGTCAGTTAAGGGGGAACAAGACCCTTGTTATTCTTGAGTACAAGCAATACAATTGTAAAATCAATCCAGGAGTGAATGGTGATGGCAGTGTTCTATCAACAAGCTCCTTTAAGCACGGCTATAGTGACCTCAGGACTGCATCAGATGCCAAGAGCCACAACCTCAGCCCACATCCCCATTCACTTTTAAAAAAGCCTGGAGATCGCTGGTTCAAGTTCACGCTATTTCACTGCCAACTGTGGACAGGAGCTCCCAGGAGGTGACGCACAATTGGCAGAGCGCCATCCGGGTGGGAGGGCTTGGGTCGGCCAGGGTGTCCTCGGGTCACCGTGCACCAGCGACCCCTGTAGACTGGCTGGGAGTCTGTGGGCCTGCCTGTAAGTTGCCCAGAGCTGCGTGGTCCTCCGACGCTGTAGTTCTGAGGTGGCTGCATGGCAGGCCTGCAGAGTGAAAAGAAGCAGCCTGGTGAACCGGGTTGAAATAAAATGTAATTTATATTATTATATTTAATTTATATTAATCCAAATTGGGGAGAAAGAAAAAAAATAATTGGCAATTCCAAATTTAAAACATAAAAAAAAATGAAAAAAGCTCAGGTGTTCTGCATCCCTGGAATGTCAAGGTAAGAGTAGGTGTAAAGTTCAAGGTAAGAATAAATGTAAAGTTCAAGGTAAGAGTAAATGTAAAGTTCAAGGTAAGAGTAAATGTAAAGTTCAAGGTAAGAGTAGGTGCAAAGTTCAAGTTAAGAGTAGATGTAAAGTTCAAGGTAAGAGTAGGTATAAAGTTCAAGGTAAGAGTAATGTAAAGTTCAAGGTAAGAGTAGGTGTAAAGTTCAAGGTAAGAGTAGGTGTAAAGTTCAAGGTAAGAATAAATGTAAAGTTCAAGGTAAGAGTAAATGTAAAGTTCAAGGTAAGAGTAAATGTAAAGTTCAAGGTAAGAGTAAATGTAAAGTTCAAGGTAAGAGTAGGTGCAAAGTTCAAGTTAAGAGTAGATGTAAAGTTCAAGGTAAGAGTAGGTATAAAGTTCAAGGTAAGAGTAGATGTAAAGTCCAAGTTAAGAGTAGGTGTAAAGTTCAAGGTAAGGGTAGATGTAAAGTTCATGGTTTTGGAAGGCCATCTGTACCTGGCCAACTTTACATAAGAACATAAGAACATAAGAAAGTTTACAAACGAGAGGAGGCCATTCGGCCCATCTTGCTCGTTTGGTTGTTAGTGGCTTATTGATCCCAAAATCTCATCAAGCAGCTTCTTGAAGGATCCCAGGGTGTCAGCTTCAACAACATTACTGGGGAGTTGATTCCAGACCCTCACAATTCTCTGTGTAAAAAAGTGTCTCCTATTTTCTGTTCTGAATGCCCCTTTTTCTAAACTCCATTTGTGACATTTACATGAAGATATGTTGGATGAAACCATAAGAACAAACTTAAGAGGGTTACAGCAAATAAACACAAAAATAAGTAAACTTACTGATGCTGACAGCTGTGAAAATCTCATAGAAAATATTGTAGCCTATTGATTAAATTTGAGAGACAGATGTAATACCTGTATTTTACTCACAGGAGCTCACTGTTTCCAAACACAGAAGTATTTTCAAAATCTCTCCATGAAAGGACATTTTTAAAAACACAACTAAAAGAAAAAGGGCCATCCATTTCTATATTAATGTATTAAATTACATGGGGGGGGGGGGGGGGGGGGCGTAAGGAGTGCTGTAGTCTGAAATCACAGTCTTAGTGATTGTTGCTAACTGCAAAAAGAAAATCACTGATCTGCCATTTCTAGAAAATAATATAAATTACATTTTATATACTGATAAATGAAAGATTTGTGCTTCAAGTCCAGTATATAGTGGTCAAGGAGTTACATTTTTTTAAATTTTTTTGTCTGAGATGATCTTAAAAGTGAGAGAAGTGTTCTTACAAAATGGGTCTGAGGCTGGAGTCTTAAAATTCAATGAGACAGTACCGGGGATAGGAGACTGCAGCATTCATCAGGCCTTCGTCTTTATTTTCTGAAATATTTGGGATCAAAACAAAGTGAATGGAATTGAGAGTTGGTGTTGTTTGCTGTGTCACAGATGGAGAGACAAATGGCAGTTGAGGATTTGGTGTTTTGTGTAGTTGCCTTGTGCAGTTTTATTAAAATCAACAATGTTTTCATGAAAAGAGGTTTGTATCAGTTGTAATAACTAAGCAATGTGTAGAACCAAGAAAATTGAAGATACGTAATAGATGGTTGAAAACAATGTTTGTTAGGTATTAACATGTTGTAAACCTCACTGATCGTTTCAGCTAATCAGGTTCCCAGTAGAAAAGTTAATGTCTCTGGCAGATGCCTTCTAAAAGCCAACAGGACTTCAGAATCTTTTAAACTTGATTTAAACAGAGAGATACATTTAAAGCAGCTTATGTGATCCAATCCATATAATCCTAAATCACATTTAAAAACTATCTTCATACACAAAAAAAAAATTATTTGATTCCTAATAGAATCAGTATCCTTTTCAGTAGTCCTTACCAGCTGGATAATTGTCCTTGTCTTTCATAAATGCCCTCATCTTCAATTAATTAATTGCCAATTGTTCTGATATAGTTAAACTAAAATTTTAAAAAATATATTTCCAAAGAACTTCCTTAAAAAATGAATAAATACATTAAAACTTAAAAAAAAAACTTTCTACCAGGTTATATTTCAGAGAGTACATGTCTGGCGTTTAGTCACCTTGGATTAAATTGAGTAGCGGAAATTGTATTGTTCTGTAAGAAACAATACCAAGCTTGGCTTAGTTTGGTTTGATATCATGCCTCAGGGTACGAATATTGAGAAATACAAAATGGAGTACCTTAAACAGTCTCTTAACAGACAAATTCTTAGACTTCAGCATTGTAAATGGCTTGTAAATTAACTGTAACTGAGTTATGGAGGGCAGCCGCCCAGAGTCTCACCCATCCAAACAGTTATTAAAAGCTTCCCAAAGTATCACAAATATAGATAAACCTGGCAGCTTAAAGATCTTCCCATAAAATAATTTTAATGATGTATATATTCTACCTTTGCTATAAATCCTGGAAAATATATATTTTTTGTCTGCATCACCAGTGTTCTAAGCAGTATACTATATTAACATGTACTGTCAAGTGTAGTTTTTAAAGATGACTAAAATATTTCCAGACTGACAGTGCAGTCCAACATACTACAATGGGACCAGATAGTTGTGTTGTTGTTGTTGTTGTTGTTGTTGTTGTTGTTGTTGTTGTTTTTGTTGTTGTTGTTGTTGTTGTTTTTGTTTTGTTTTCAAAAACATATGACTACAATGTTCTGAATCCAATAAAAATGAAATGGAAATATCAAATATAGATATTGTTGCATGTATATCTTGGGGCTTGTAATTTCAGAAAAATTGTATTTAATTTATTCACTACACATACTTTGTATGTGCATACTAAAATTAAACGAAAATACTGCAGCAAGTTGCATTATTAATTTCTAGATTAGATGAAAAATACTAAAGTCATCCTTTATTTTAGGGACATTGTTTTTAGAAACAAATGTTGTTCATTTTTAATATGGTTAATATATAGTAACTATTTAAAAACTAATAAAAGTGCCATCTAAAACTGTTCAACACACATCATATCGATCGTAGAATTGAAATGTGTTTAAAGGCTTCTTAAATACATTACTATACTATTGTTTAGCAAAGGAGAACAGATTTTATTTTATTATACTTGCATTTATTAGTACAATACACCAATTGAGCTGTGTTAATGGTCAATATATTCAGACTGTAGTTGGGAAAGATGGTTGGCTGTGCTCATTATTAACACAAAGTTTAAGATTTAAAGAGCGCACCCCCTAAAAACCTTTGATAATTACATTTCTGGATCACAGTCTACCAGCAAGTTGTTTTAGCAGAGTGTTTAATGTAGGAAAAAAAAAAACACACCTTCCTACCTATTTAATGGAAAACATAATACTTTTAAGAAGTTGAATTATAGAGGCATTTGTTAAACACCACACAACCTGATGAAGTTGCTGCACCCCCATTTTGCTGGAAGCTGCCACCCAAAGAGTCTCTTGTTTTAGCGTAGGACATGTTTCTACAATTGGTTTGACAACTACACAGAATCATTTTACAATTCAAGTCATCTGTAAGAGATTATAGTGGCAGAAGAGTGATGAACCTGAACCTATTTTGATAATGCATGTGTAATTCGTACATGTTGTCAAACATTTGAAATCTCCTGCAATGCAATTTCAATGTAATGACTGGGTAATTACCAACATTGCTCTTACATGGTAACTACTGTGTACATGGTAATTGGCTTGTGAACAACATTTTGTTGCCTGACGTATTTTTTGAGAATTATTTAATAAAACACTGTTTATGGAATACATGTGTTTGCGTAATGGGTGTAACTGGAACAATACATTTCAGATGTGTTCAAATCAGTCATTAGTCATAATTACAGACATAAATCTATAATCATACATTTCTTGTACCTTGGTTTCAATTCGATTTACCTGCTAAATGCGTAGGGTCACCAATTTTGAAAAAAGGAAAACTTTTTGTAAGCTGTGAGTTCTAAAATGATCTGATTTAAAATGGTCACTAACACACTAACACTTATTTTTCTGAAATTATTTTAGCTTAGCTGTTAAAGTGCCACATTCTTTGGTTACAACCATACCTACCCTGTTACAACATGTCACCTTCTGCTATTCAGTGGATTCAGAAAGAAGAGGTGGGTAGTTGTTTCCTAGACAACGGAGTTTCATTTTACCTCACAGCCAATTTCCAGCCTGTTACCAAATTACTAAGTGCAGGAGCACAGACTGATGCTGTTAAGGTAATGAAACTGAACACTCATCTATTTAAAACATGGTGTGTCAGCTTGGAAATAACAACACCCTTTTTTTTGATTTTGGCAAAATATCAATGTCTTGAACTTCAGAGTTACACTCACGGCATGTTCTTCTGGCAAGTGGTCATCTTTTGGGGCTTCTATGTGTTTACTTAAATGAAAAAACCTGTGGTATGGTGCTGCTCCTCTGCACATGCTGTAATCCAGAACAGATACTCATATTTTTGTTGATTTTAAATGTTTTGTTTAGAGCAGTTTTATAAAGGTTGGTCATAGAAAATATGTTTTAAGTGGTTTCAGTGGTAAATGATGAACTATGTTCTTTAAAGTCATCCCTTTTGTACTGTCTGTTAGTGTGTACGTGATAAAGATCAATTCACACCTCAAATCCTTATTTATTTAGTAAATTAGGATTAACACCACAAGATCAGATGATATGAGTCAGAATGCAAGTGTATTCCTTGATCTACAGAGATAAATGATATTGGGGTGTCCTAATGATGACGAGTCTTGCAATGGAAGGTGTTGAATGGAACTATGAGTAATAAGGCATGTTTTTTTGATAACTGAAACAGTATTTTTTTTTTTTAAAAGGCCCGTCATGTCTTTTATTATACGAAACAACTGGTTACCCATTCATAAGCCATTTAAATATAGCTTATTGTCTTGTTATAGAATATAATGCATTATAAAGTTATACTGTAAAGAGTGCAAAAGTAAAAAATAAAAAAATAAATGTAAATAAACAAGGCTTATGCTTAATACAAAAATGACACTGTATAGGCACAACTGGCAGCACATTGGGGGTTGTATTTGGTTGCCATGGAAATTATTTATTGCTTGTATGTGATATATATATATATATATATATATATATATATATATATATATATATATATATATATATATATATATATATATATATATATATTTAAACCTTGAATTTGTTTTGCTTGAGTCAGAAAACAAGCACAAAAACAGATTAGGAAACTACTGGGTGGCACACAAGAAACTATGTTTAAAAATGTTTGCAATGTGTTTGGAAGCTAAATCCTTTTAAAGCCAGCTTGAATTGTCCAATGATCCATTGAACTGTTGATATATTTTTGTCATACCGTGCAGTGTGACAATGTCCACAGCGCTCTAGTATTATTACACACATAGTTTGGTACCCATGTGTATGCTGGGAATTTCTTTTAGGGCATACTTAAACTTATCCAGCTGTCACATTGGGGTTTGAGAGGACACAAATCAGGAAGTTCTTTTATTATAATCCTTCCACAATCCTGTGTCAGACAGCATTGTTCTCACATCAGTATTGCAGTTGTTAGATGTGATATGTACATCTTTTGTGCAGGGCCTTAATTCTCTAGTGCTAGAAGTTATGATCTTAGTGGTGGTCAAGTGGGTTCAGGAGTCTGTTGTGCTCAGTTTCCCAGTCTGTTTCAGTAATGGATGAAGAAATAATGGACGAATGGAGAGATGCACTTATGGATCATACTTACAGAAAATGGTGAAGCAGAAAGCGGCTCTGGCAGGTGGATAAAACATACAGTGGACTGTGAAATACAGTATTCTTCTTTCTCAAATAAAATCATGTTACACCTTCCCATTACGGGCATCAAAAGTAAACCCACTTAATTTATAGTAAAAAAAATAGGATGTAATGAGTTTACCACCATTGTTGATGTGGAACTCAGCTAATTTGGTCAATAAATAAATTTCAGGTAGCAGGATATTCATGCTTGTTTAATAATCTTAAATATGACCATTACACAATTCACACTAGAAAATAATGAACAATTAATTTGCATTGATACCTCATGATTGTTTTTTTCAAAATCACTTTTTCAACATGCATTGATCGCACATTATTTAGGTAGTGATAATGGATTACATGTGTGTCAGATGAGGGACAGACTGATTGAACTCTGTATGGAAATTCTAAAGTTGCTGCAATAAACACAAGATGATCTAAGAAAAGGTACCTAAAACCCTCAACAATTAATAAATAGTTGGAAGATTTCTTTAACAGGCAAAAAATAAGTTTGACACATGAGCTAGAAATGACAAACAGTGGATTTAATAGAATAAGTGGGTTGAAAGGAAACTATTCTTTTGATCAGAGACAGCCTATGAGCTTACAGCATATGATTCATTAATTGATGTTAAGATGTGGGCTATGATCCAACCTGCTTGATAAATCAAAATATGCATTTCTTGTACCTCTCTGAGAGAACTACCTGGCATCTAATATAAATTATAAATCCTACAGGTGTGTGGCCTTTGTTGTAGTTATCCAAAGTGGTTTATTCTCCATAAAACAATGGTAAACAAGTGAGAAGAAAACCTGGACAAACAATATGTCAGTCAGGTCGAAAGTTATCTGTTTCAATGTGCAAGCTGAATCTAAACGTTACAGCACACCGTCTTGTGTCTTGAGTCATGAATCACAGGTGCACGCACCACATACAGCAACTTCACTTTGAACTAGAGACAAGGGCAAAGCATACATTAAGGTAGCTGAGGCGGGGACCTCGGTAAAAATCAGATAAGAAAAAAAAAAAAAGTACAAAAATATATCTAAAGATTTTTTTTTTTTTTTTAAGTAATGTGCCCACTTACATTTTTAAGAGTGGCATATAATCGACATATTTTCATATTGTCATAACATTGTGATCTTTGCCTGTGTATAAATTTGAGAGCCGGGGTATTGAAACTTCGCCGGGGTATTGAAACTTCGCCGGGGTATTGAAACTTCGCGCCAAACAGACATGTTCGCTTCTCATTCTCATTGGTCAGTTTCCCTAGTTATGCCATGTCTAGCTCCAGAATTGGATCCAACATCTGTTTATGATCCGACTCCAGTGAATTCGAATCTGATCCCATTTTTTGTTTTCGTTAGTGCAACCAGACCCTGGAGCAGTGGGTAGTCCCGTATATTATTTCGGTACTGTACATACTCAAAGATAAAATGAAGAAATCAATTTGTAATGCATTTCTTTCAGAAGAAGCCAGCATAAAAAAAATATGTGTCAAGAAATTTCAAACATCATCCAAGGTGGGTCACTGGGTAAAAAGAGTTAGAGCATTACATTGCTTTGCAGTTTGTATTAATAGTCTCCAGGCTTCATGAACAGGATATGCGGGTTTTTTTAGACAGAAATTAGATTTTTGCATCAGTAAAAATCTGTTACTAGCTATGCCCCTGAGAGGGGAGCACTTCCAGTCAGAAGCTGTACAGTGTGTAGATTTGACCATGTCTGATGATTCTGCTATTGCAGAAACTGCATGATTCTAGGACAAGTAGAAAACCACTTAAGAATTCAGCATAGTGAATAATTTCGCCCCCTATTCAAAGGTTCTAAAAGCCAAACAGTTACTTGAACCCAAACCCCCCCACCCCAACCCCCCTTAACAACTGAGTTTCTGATTGTTCTCTTGCCAAGTTTAGAGATCTCACTTTGGCCGCTTTAATTTGAATAAAACAGAAAATGGTATTCCTTCTGAGGACCACTTCACAAAGTTAAAAGGGTTTATTTTTATTTCCGTCTTTGGTGCTTGCAAGAATGAGAACTCAGGAAGAGAGCAGAACCAGTTATTGTCCACAGTTAGAAAGAAAAACAGGTACAGTATAGATGCTTACTTCTGAGAAAGGGAGAAAAAGAAATTTGTAGAAGATGAAGTAGTATATGATGGGTGTTCTTCAATGGGATTCACTGGGACAATTTTCCATTTCACTAAATCATACTTACCGTCCAGAACGTCTTGGTTTTATGTTGATTAAACTAGTTGTGCAACAGTAGTACTATCCTACATGAGAAAAAAATATATATTTTCATAGGTGCAATTTAATGAATACAGTTCATATGTGGAGCAGGAGGGTGATAAGTTCAGTTCCGAGGTGCAGCATGAAGCGAAAAGGGCATACGCTAGGTGTAGCAACAGGTGAAAAAGGCAGTTTATAATAGCAAAAAACACAAAGCTTTAAGCATTTTGTACTGTCTATGGCTGGTGATCTGCAGTTGATTTTGTCTCCTTTTAAGTTGAGTAAGCCTGGAAGAGAGGATTTAAAGAACAATGGTGTCTGAATTGAGATAAAAAATAGTTGACCTGGTTTTGAACCACGAAAGCTGAATTAGATGCCTACAGACTAACTTACAGTATATAAAAAAAACAAAAAACAAAACACACACTAATACCCCTTTTACTGTAGATACTGGGATTTCTTACTATACAAATTTATATCAGTGTATTTACATGAACAAAATAACTACAATAACGATTATTTAATTTGCTTGGAAGGTATTTGTTGAGGGTAATGGGCTTGATTCATAGTGTACTACTCAATCCTTGTACCTTCACTGATGGTGCTACAATGACTGTGGTCTGGACATACTAAATTGTATTGTGGTATGTGGCAGCCTCTAGGGCCTCAGAGGTGGCATATTCCAACAGACAATGTTACACTGTGGTGAACTATCTGGTGAATTATCTCTGCATTAAATTCAACCTTACAATATTTCTGAAATAATCTTAATAACACAAAACTATGGCTAAAATAAACATTGAGATATGGAGTGGCGTTCTTCTTATATTTAAGTTGAGTGTGCATGCTAGAACTTGAGCTAAACAACTTGTGTTTTGTCATCTGGGTCACATGCCCTTCAGTTATCTCATATCTTGAATAAACTCTTAATTTAATGCTGCTGTGTAGAAATAACAAACTTGTTACCTGTGTTTGCATGCCAACCAACACACCAGCCTCCTTCAACAGCTGGCCTGTAGCAGATCCAATGCTGCTAGAGTAGTTTCAAGATAGGGAGGAGTGGACTAGCTTCAGGGTCCTAATGCTCTTACAGTCACTAAACAACAGCCCATTTGGAGAGGTTTGATCTTGTGGCTGGGCCAGATTTCGGTTCTCACAGCGTCATGTTTAAGGGCACAGCGAACTCCACCCAGTAATGCAACCCAGAGGTTCACTTTACCCACTTATACATTGTCAACGAATCCCCTGGTAACTGACACATTTCATAGCCACAAGACGCTCAGAAGCACCTCTTGTAATTCTCACTGACTCCAACCTGTCAGCTTGCTAATTTAATACTTCCCCAGTAGGCGAATGAGACTTCCTGCCAATTTAGTGGCCCTGGATTGATTTCGGATAAATTAAATACTGTAAAGTGAGAAATCAATGCTCAGGGGGGAATTTTGTATAGAAAATTAATGAACATTCATGTAAAATATATTCCCAGTGATATAAATGTGTTATGTTAGATGTGTCAAGTACTCCTCCCTAGGGTCTTCTCTAATACAGTATATGTTATTCTTCATTGAATTAACTGATAACAGTATTACCTTAGTGTGGCCTTAGTTAACCCTTTGGTTACTGTCCAAATTGGAATTAATATGAACACTATCTCAGTGGGTTTATTTCAATGTATGACATTGTGCTGACAACCCAAGCCTCCACATTTGAGGAAGTGAACAGAACCCTGGAGGTGGACCTGACAGTGCTCGAGAAGTCCTGCAAAGCGTGTTGCTTGATGCCCAATGCAGGGAAGACGTCAGTGTCCTCCTTCCATCTGAGCAACATCCAAGCCTTGAGGCCTTATCATAAAGTGCCAGCACTGCATGCAGTCATGGTTTCTTAAATTATGCAGTGGGGAACTTACAGTTTACCCATGCACTGTTTGTATTTATTTTTTATTAGATTAACAAAAATGTCAAATCCTTTCAAACTGATCTCTCGCGTGAACTTACTCAACAAATCATATTTTCATTCGTCCGAAAATCATAGCTATTTTTTTTACACTTACATATATACACATGTTAAACCAGCAGAACTGGCTTGATGGATGTGCTTGGAATAAAATAACAACATTTTTTTTTTTTTTTTTACTTTTGGTATATCATCCCTTGGCATTAGCTGCAGGTTAGGGAGTGGTTCTGACATCTGACATCCAAAAATTGTGTTTGAACAGACAGAGTGATAAATCCAACAGCTGTATGCTTTGTAAGAACATTTTTACCTGCTGTACATCATTAAGATAGTTAGTGAAAGTGGATGCTTGTGAGTATGACTGTGAAATAGGTCAGATCATTGTTATCTTTATTACAAATTCTAAAAAACTAAGCCTTTTTGATATATATATATATATATATATATATATATATATATAATATATCTATATATATATATATATATATATATATATTTATATATATATATATTGGTGACCCATTTAGACACAATAAAGCCTACCAAATTTACCACTTTGTTTCTTCTGCACTATACAGTGTTTGAAATATTTACTGGCATCAGGACCTTCTGCAGAAACAAAGGGCTGTATTTTTAAACTCAACAGAAATCAATATTAAGCAATGTGTGATTTTGTTTGACTACTAAACCATGATTCGGTTAAAACAGTTCTCGACTTGCTTTTCTTTTTCTGTAGGCCTGCTTGACATATTCATAAGAAATATTCCAAGCTACCAGAATGTAATTGCAGATTTAACATTTCCTGTATAGCTGGACAGGCAGTGTGATATTCCTTCTGAACTCGTTACAGGTTATACTTAACGGCACTTTCACAGATGTGCTGATTGACACCTCTGAATGGCAGAAGCAAACAGCTCTCCAACCAACCTACTATTTATATTGCAAATATGCATCCCTATGTCAAAACAATATATTAACTTTGCTGATTGGCCACTTTAAGATACTGTTGCTATGGGAAACCAGAACAATTGCTTTTAATCCTTCTTAAATTGCTGGTTCTCCATACTTGGATTAGCTTTTTAGCTAAATTGGAACTTGCTTTTAAGTAGGTGCAAGTATTACTACAACTAATTGTGTTCCTGAAATGCACATAAGGCTGTACAGTTTAATAAGTGATATAAATGGTATAGTACTAGAGAATAAAAACAGCTCTTCTCGTTCTGGGAGGCATTGTGGTTTAATTAATGAAAAAATAATAATACATCTTTCATTATTTGGTCCAAAATACAGACAAACTCTGGCGAATCCTCTTTCAAATAATTTCAACGAAACAAAAACACCTAAACCAATTCTCTAGTAATTCCCTGAAGGTCTGACTTTCCATGGAGAATCCATGGAGAATTGCAATCATCATGCAGAGTGTGTGAGGCTCACATGTGATAACTAACACTATATCACATAGGCTGAACTGACTCTAAATGACATAATGCATTGTTAACTATGGCACCATTGACCATGCTAATAGAGACACTACATTGCAGTCATGTAATGACAAAAATGGAGAAAATTCTTCTCAGGTAGGGGTGTCGTGGAAATTCTAATAAAAGGAAGAGCGACTGCTAGTTCCAAATACACAGGCCTTTATTTCTTAAGTTTGCAAACTGAAAACACTCTCAGTACTCTGCCATGTGTCATTTTCTACTACAGGGAGATGAATTAAAAACAGCAGAACACATGAATTTCACACAGGCACAGAACAGACAGGCAATTTCTCCATTCACCACCCCCCCACCCCCTCCACAGCTGAAGAGGAAAGGGCTGAAGTGACTGTATAATCACACTGTATAATTGTGGTAAATCTGGTTTCCAAATAAATGTCTGCCACTAACACATACCAAACTATTAAATGCACAAATGACAGTGGGACTCCCTAACGATGCACTCCATTTCCAAATATTTAAGCAGAGGCTCCACATGCTAAACGGGTTATGAATGATCTTGAGGAAAATGATTATCTGATAAAGTATTACAATGAGGCATATCAGGTCTTTACCCCCCCCCCCCCTCTTGTTGATCAGTTTTGACATCACCCAGGATTGACCTTAAATGACAGCTTTTGACAAGCTATGAATCAACCCTCAATTAGCACCTTGGCAGCTCTGAAAAGCTTCTCGCAGAGATGGGTCCTGACAGCATATTATTTCTAAGAGGCAGTGTCTTTGTGTTGCAGCTCTCTCTAAGGGGAGGGGGAGAAGGGGTTAATTAGGATGACATTAAAGGAGATGTTTCCATATGGTGGTCAATAACTGGTCAGTATACTCTAATATCTTATGACATCTCTCATGTGTAATAAAGACTATATCTCTACAACACAGTCCCACTCTTAGCAAAGTGAAAGGTACTGAAGTCTTTGCAAAACAATAAATAATAAAAAAGTATAGATACAAATCATTTAACAAAAAAACTCTGTAGTCATCATGTATCCTTTTTACACCACACATTTGCACATATGTAAGTTGTTATTTAATTATTTTATTCTTGATCTATACCGTTTTTGATTTGCATACCTTGTATTTTCAATCAAATATTTTTATGATTTGCTATTCTCTGATCAATAGAAATTGTGTTCAGTATACACATCACAAACCCATTGCACAACAAAAATAAATATATAGCAGAGATTAAAAGCGGCAATTATGGTCATCCCCTAATTAACTCTCAACTCTTGTCAGAATGTTTTTTTTGCTTTCATTTGTTTATTTCTACTAAAATGTTTTAATGAATAAATAAACAACACAAAGGAAGTGTTTAAAATGTACTTTTTTTTTTTCTTTTTCGAGAGGGTACCACAAATGACTGTTTTTTAATTTGGAGCTAGTTGTTCCTAACCTGAGTGACTAGTGTCCCACAGGACTTATTCAGCTTCCATTTGAAGCCTGGAGAAGCAAAACCGAGTTGAAGAGATGCATGCGTTTTTTCTCCTGCTGTAAAATGGGAACTTTGATCACAGCTCAGGTGACATTGGCTCCACCTAAGAGGAACCCGGGTTGATATATCCTTCAGCTCAGGTAAGCCCCAGGGGAGGTGTCTGGTTGACCTCAAAGCTCAACTTAGGCACCCGATACCTGAAGGAGGGTCTTTCAGTGGGCAAGCAGGGCCGGCATTGTGTTTTATCCCCCCCTGTCATCCCCCCCCCCCCCCCCCCCCCCCCTCCTTTGGAAGGAGTTAATGTCCCATCTTGTTTTACATAAATTGAATGTGTTGTTTGTTTATTTATTTGTGTGTGAGATTGTTATGTTGTTTCGAAATGAGTTACACTTTTAGTATTTATTATTTTTTTAAGGTGGTTCAAAATTCAAGATTAGCACTCTAAGTTTTTGTCAATGTTTGTGTGTTACAGAAAGTTAAAAAATGGATTCTCTTTTAACACATATATAGCATTTCTTGATTGAATCAAAAAACCTTTCACTACAAAAAACGTGTTTTTATGTGTAAGAAAAAGCAGTTTTATTGTCTGTGGTGTATTTTACCTGTTCATGTTTGTTGTGCCACACCATTTCATTGTATGAATTTAAACCACTGACTTTTTTACAGTAAATAATTAAGGTTCTTCCCCTGGGCCAGATGCTCCTTGCATGCAAATGGTTACTTTAATTATTAATGATCCAAAATGCAGGTAAAGCAGACGGAAAAGGGGGAATGAAGTTAAACAACCATGGGCATCTGGTTTATAAACCTGAATAACCCCAAAGCCTGAGACAGACATGGCTTAATGAGGCAGCTGATAAACAGCGGGAGCATTTTACAAAGTGTTAGTCTGTTTTCAAACTTCAGTGTACCATGAATTAAAAAAAAACATGAATTCTTATGTTACCAAGGTAAACAAATGATGATCCATAAACACGTTTTTTTGTAATGTTTCCCCATTATACTCTATAGTGAGCTTCTACAAAAAGATGCCTAAATCACTTTAAATTGTATGAAAATGTACCACAGCCTGCCAATTATTATGATTATGAAATGATTTGTTATTTAAGAGTTTTCAGATCATTGGTGTTGTTTCCTATACATTTTTTAAAAAATAGTTTCTATGTATTTCCAATGACTGTTACTTTAAAAAAAATATTAGTTTTGGTTAAAAAAAAACAAGAAAAAAGAGGAAAAGGGGGAATTATTTTTTACTTTTATATTTTTGTTATGCTTTTTTCTTTTTTTCTAGTATTCCTAATTTATTAGCGAGGGTAATGTCATGTTTTGCTGACATTCAGAAGCTGCTACTGCTACAAGCAGCTGACAAAGTGTTAGTGTTTGGCTTCTAAGATGACAACGTGGCAAGCATATTTGAAGGGCGGAGGAAGTTTCATGTGTCGCTAACCCTATCTTTGGGGAACGCAAACAAACTGCAATGTAAAGAAGTAATGCCTTCTCAGTGAATACGAGAGGGCACATTAGGCTGAACTATGGAAGACTTGTAAATAGACACCAAAGAATAATATTTTAGGATAACATTGGAAATGATTGTAGGACACAGCTGCTTTAAATGCAACAGACAGGGTCTAGCACTGTACCTATCAACAGGTATCTCAAAGAACAGCCTTAATACCGCCTCAAGATAAAACATTTTTTTAGTTTTTTTTTCCCCCTGTCACTTTATCAGGCTTTGCAATCAGGTAAATGAGACAGGTAACAAGTTTTCATCTCCTGGGCCCTGAGGATATATTAGACAGAACAAGAAAGTTCTGTTTGCACAGGCTTGCCATATGGAGTGCTGATAATTATGGTCAGAATTACTGAAATTTACATAGTCCTTTGGCCCCCTCCTTTCGTTGGCTTTCCTTTCGACATTTCCAGCACTACAAAACTCCAAAAAAGTAAAGCTGTGTCAAATAAGAGTGCCAAACTTCCTGCCAGAACTGTATCTTATTTTATTTTTTTTAAGTTTGTCGCATTTGGTTTGAGAAATTGGTTTTGGAGCATCGGCAGCAACCCTTAATGTATTAAATATCTGTAAAGGTTTACTGGCAGGTAATTTGAATTTGTACCAGCTTGCCTATGTCTTGTTTGAAATAGCCGTTTCACAAATTTTCCTTCTTTATGACAGCAAGGAATTTAGTTTTCCACAATTCTTGACATAATCAGTTCTACAGATTAGCTTAATAACTCTGAAGAAAGAACATCTGAGAGATACTCATGTTAGATCATTTTCAAGAATGTTATGATTTGTGTTTTGTGTAACATTCACAAAGATTACTGTTTTATTTCATACCCCAACATGTTCAATTTAAAATGTTCTACAGAGAGAAAAAAAAGCACACACACACACACACAGATGCTGGGCGATTCTTATTTCTAGGATACCTACCTTTAGCATACTTTCTTCCTACAGTGATATTAAAAATCAAGTAGATTTTAGTGTTTTAGTGTTTTAAATGCAATGTAACAATCTTGCTACTGGAACCTAGATTTTTAATTGAGAGAACTGTCTTGCCAATTAAAATACAAGGTCAGTTCATTTAGGCTTAGTCGCTTTATGTGCAAACTAATGTAAATAAAAGTTAATATCTTTAAATGAAATGTTTCTTTCTGCTAAGGCTTCGGATTTTATGTTAACCTACAAGTGGAACTAATCCAACTTATTGCTAATGCCAACCATGTTTTCAATCATATGCATTCCTTGTTTGCATTTGAAACATAATTAGTGTTCCGCATTTTCATTTTATATCTTTAAAAAAAAAAACTTTATTTTACATATATTAAAATAGGGATAAAATTGATCAAAATTGTTTTTAATTGAAACATTGTGGAACAAAAATCTCTGTATACAGCACTTTACATACAGAATATGATGCATAGCAGTTCTGGTTTCTGATTAAGCTTAATGTCCCTGGCTGTATAATGAAGCAGAATCTGTGCAAGTCGAAGCCACATTTTCCCAAGTTAGCTGGTACTTTGCAAACATTTGGGCAATTGCTGTGCAAGACGAACATGACATCAACACAAAACAAGCCAGGTTTATTCACCTTGAGTGACAGAGAGCGAATGAATCCTAGTCAACAATCTCCATCCCAACCTGTGAAGACGCTGGGTAGCAGTAACAGTGTGCCCCGGACTGGGTGGTTTGACAGTTCATTCCAGGATCAGTCGGAAGCCGGCAATCCAGGAAGGGGGTGGAGTCACAATGCCAGAAGTCATTGTCCTGATGTGGTAAGTGAAGTGTCAGTCGTGGATTGGAGGAGACATGATTGAACTAGCTATTACAGGGGGTGTGACTGAAGGTATAATAGAAGAAATGACGATTTGTAATCTGTTCCTTTGATGTGGTTACAAAAAGTACCATATAGGAGACGGAAGTAATTTATTATCGTGAATGTTTCCGGTTTTGTTTGTTTTGTTCTTCTAACTGTTTTGTGAGGCGGTTAAACGCTAACTGGGAGCTGTCGCTACAAGCCATCATCAAACCCAGACTACACTAAATGACTGTTTCATGAACTGTTTGTCTTTCACCACACCTGCACAAGAGCACTCACTATCTGGAGAAGTGACCGTGTCTGTGTTGTGTGTTATTTAGTAGTGTCTTATTGTTTCCGGACTGAAACCCTTGTTTTGCATGAAGCGATACACATTGCTGTCTATAGCCCATGCTTATTTTTTAAGAGTTATTGACATGTGACCCAGCCAAATAAAAGAGCTGTTTTATTGAACTTTCACTGTCTTTTGTGTGTTATTCCTGCGCACTGCACCAACACCTGCACACTGCAAGCCAACTGTCACACCTTGAAATCATAAAAAGAAAAGAAAATTGACAGAACTGGGCAGTGCAAGTCACTGGGAGACGAGTCAAAAATCACACTGGACATTTCCATCAATGCATTCCAACTTAAGCATCACCGTTTTCTGTCAAATGTCTGTCGTCGTTAAGCAGTGTTTTAGCTGATGGACAGTATTGTCTCACGAAGTCACCAAATAATACCTCTCTGCAATAAACAGTGGCTGTCCAGCAAAACACAGCGCTCTGACAAACTCATTAACACAGTCATTCTGCTCCTTTCTTTTTATTAAAGCGCATGTAAAAGCAGCATAAATTGATTGCTTGTCTCTCAGTTCACTATTTTGTTTTATTTTATTGTGTTGCTTATATTTTAATATGTTCTTTTATTGTCAGCGCGAACATGTACCTCAGTGTAGCACTATCTGGAACGCTATGCATTCTCTGCCTCACGTGGCCCACTTCTGACATTTTCGCTTTTTGTATACTTCGAAACATTCAGTTTCTTTTGAATATTTATAAATTGATTTAGGTTTCCTCCCCATTCCTCATCCACTAAAAATATAACATTTTCATGAAAGTATTTCAATTTTGTTGTTGATTAAGCTAGTACAGTTACTATGTCCAGCAATTGCCACAGTAATCAAACTTTGATTGGCCAACATAATCAGGTGATGATGTGTTTGTGAAGTGACAGAGAACCACATTTGAACCTTATTTGATCCTCTGACTAAACATCTGGTGAATCTTATGACACAGTGTAGGGCTGCTTATTACAGTGTCGGAGTCAAAAGAATACAACATTTTAATCAAAATATTGTGTATTTCCTAGAAAATAGTACGGGGAAAATATTGAATAATAGACAAAAATCAGGTATAAATCAGTAAAAACCAATGTCCAGTATCCTGTAATTTTTTGGTAATATTTGGAATAAACCGGAAATGTCAAACAGTAAACATAATGAAATTATTGTTCATACATTTTGCCTTTGAGTTAATTGTTTTCAAAATATTACCTTGAACGTAGTATCATTTTCTATGATTTAATGGAAAATGCTTCATTCACTTTTAGAGATTTTATTTAATTTTTTGTTTTACAATTTCCTGGTTGCTAATACTGTTAGCCGTCTGTCCTTTAAAGAAAAAATAATAATTTTAGGTTGGATGCTGATCATGTGAGCCAATAAGGGCTATTCCCTTCTAATCATACATAGTAATTATCAAGCTGCTTCAAATTACCGTCAGCTCCTTGACTTTTTAAAATATTTTTTGTCACCATTCAGGCTGTCCATAGTAAAATCTCTGCAACTACAGTTATAATTTGAATGTAATCGATCATAGCTTCAGCTTTGCTAGAGTATTTGTGGAATCCTCAAAAGCTTTTCACAGAGTTGATCAAGCCATCAATATTACACGATCAACACTATAAGATGGAAATCAGGCTCATCTTCTAGCTGTTTAATATTAAGGTCAAACATGTAACTAACTTTACAAATGAAGTCTAGAATTCCTCTTCTTCAAAAATAATATATAAACATCCCCAGAAAAAAAAGTACAACTTTATCCTTTTGAGTGACACAGTTAAATGATATGCTTGGTCTAGGGGAGCATGTTGCCTGTTTTGCTGTTTTGCTTACACATATGTTTGTATCTTTAAATAGATAATCGCCCCCTCTTTAAAATTAAAGGCAAAACATTTTAATAAGCAGAAATGCAGTGGCCTCCTAAGTGCTGTCCATTTACTACCAATGCAGAGTGATTGTGTGTGACACGTGTTCTTTATTTTGTGTGTATTTCTGTATTAATGTATTTCTGAAATGATGAATGGCAAGACAGGTATCACACATAAAAGTGTTATAGTTAGAATATGTTTGTTTCTCCCCATTGGCACATGGAACAGCATGTTTAAAAAGTTACTACATGTTGAGAAGATTGATTATTATTATTATTATTATTATTATTATTATTATTATTATTATTATTATTATTATTATTATTATTATTAATAAGAAGAAGAAGAAGAAGAAGAAGAAGAAGAAGAATAATAAGAATAATAAGAATCATTTTTTATTATTATGTAGGTTTGCTATAGATTATAGAAAACAATAGATAACTACAGAAGTGGTGGCATCTTTTATTAATATCACATTTTCTCTTGTAGGGTCAGCAGGACAGAAAAGGTTTGTCATCTTCTCAGGCCTCGGGGGTAATCTGAACAACAGTCTGTTCATCCGGTGTCCCAGGCAGAAAGGAGAGAGATCCCACCACCCAGCCCCATGAGACTGTAATGAGAATCGCCTGTAACATCCTAAGAATGAATAGCCACAGTAAACAATCAGGTTACGATCACCTTGTATAGTGTGATGGAAACCAATTCCATTGATGAACAGGTTTGCCTGCAAGCATTAAGAGAAAGATTTGTAGGAAGTAAGGAATTGTGATCTCACAGAAACTAACAAAATATGGTAATTGGAGGTTGATAAATATGATATGTATTGCATACACTTGGTATGGCAAAAAAGGCCCAGTAAATGTTGTTTACATAAAGTAAACATACAAATTTTACTTGACTGCTGTTAAAGGAGTTCTAGCCAGTACTTAAAAAAATTCTTACTATTATCAGTGGTCCTTGCCTTGTGTTGAAAATCACAATACATGAATTAAATGGTTTGTTCCTGGTATCTCATCACATCCTGTGTGACAGATCACATGACTTGGTTGCACCTGATTGGAATTTAGCCATTTTGTACCAGTAAGTAACAGTCATTTTCCTCTAAATAGAAGTATAAAATACAAGCAATGAAGCAAAAGCTCTTCAATAGAACGCAAAAGAACCACATTGACATTAAAAAGTGTTAACTGGAAAAGTTTATGAACTGGAAATTGCTTTAACTTTGCTTTACTGCACTTTGCCAAGCTTTTACCATAATGCGCCGCAGTAAGCGTTTATGACAAGAAAACCCAGAGAATTCAACGGACGGCGATTTTCAAATTTTCACAAGATGAGAGATGCAGTTTCAAATGAAGATACATCAAATAAAATCACATAGTGGCATTATCATTCAAAAGTGGGCTGCTGCAAGACTTCACCGGTCTTTAATGTCTAATTACTATTTGAAAGCACACACCCTTTTGGTGCACTTATTACACCTTTTGTGAGAGAGAACAGTAGCTGGTTTAGCTGCCATTGTATTTTAAGTTAAACACCTGTTTTTTGTCATGCTTGTTTGTATTCATTTTCAACATCATCATTCATAAAGCTTTCATTCATCATTCATAAAAAGCTCATCTGTGCAAAGGAGGAGAGTTTTATTACGGTCATTGGTCACCAAAAGATATCTCTTTTTTCTTCTTTTTTTTCTCTAATGCTTTTATCCTGCCTATGATGTTTGCTTTAGAGAATTGGAAGTGCAAGTATCTTGTTTTAGTTTTGTGTGGAATGTTTGAAAATAGGATTAATCCGGATATCAATCGAGATCTCATCTTTTTTTTATTTGCCTTCAAAAATCTTAAAAGGCGTGATTGATTATTCTTTTCTGGATAAAGATCAGTATTGATGCTTTGGAACCCTTAGGGTAACAAAAAAAAAGTAAAGTGTTTATACAGTGATTATTTGCTTAAATAGCAGTTTTTTCCTCTTTTTATATTTTAATTTTTTTTTTGTTTAACCAGATTTTATTTAAAAAGTATGTATGGATTAATCATTTTAGAATTGAAACCTTAAAAAACACCTATATACTTCTTTCATCTCTACAATCCAGTTAAAAACCAAATACAGAATCTCACAATTAGTGAAAAAGTGACAAAATAACCAACTCTGGATTATTTGTGTTATACAATTATCCTGAAGCGCTTAGGCTGAAGTCTGGCGGTTTGGGGGACAGTACCAAAGAGTTATACTGTACCTGTTACATTTACTGGATTTTCATGTCTTTGCAGATCCTGGCTGACAGTCAAATGGTGATTTTTTGTTTATATACTGTGGTCCCAAAGGAAATTAAGACAACACACCATTTCAAGTGTCAAGGTTTTTTGTTTTGTTTGTTTGTTTCTTTGTTTTCTTTCCTGTAATGGTCCTTCATTTCAGCTACAAACAATATAGAAAGGACAAAGAAGACAAATTCGATTTGCTCCTGCACATAATGCTTGCCCGTTGTCATTTTGCCTTGTCTTTCAATTCTGTTGGAGACATCTTTCCTGTAAAGAACTCTTGAGAAAAATGAGAAAAAGGCTTTCCCTTACCGATAACCTGTACATGTTACTGACTGACATAACCAAATGCATGTCCTTTATGGCCACGATGATAAATGCAGCCATTCCTTTTTAATGATTTGAGACTGGTAAATCAAAGTGCAGTACAAATACTCAAATTCTCTGGCTAACATTTTGTGTTATTACATTTTGTTATTACATTTTGATTAGAGACGCAACTAGTTTTCTTTTTCTCAGCTGTTTTGAAGATTGATCCTTTAGGTTTTTAAACTCTACTACATGGAAAGTCCAGCAGAGTAGAAACACTTTTAAAATGTAAAATATTTTCTAGAAAGTAAATGGTGTCTTGTTTGATGAATATGTATTTGTGTACTCTCTCTTTCTTTGCTCCTGTTTCCAACTTGCAGGACTGCTATTGCACTGAATGGCTGGTTAGATCTGTAGTTTTATAGCACGACTATGAGAGGTACTGGTCATCACTATTGAACACCGTATCATGAAGTTATCCATTTCAATGAAAATAAAAAAATTAAAAAAACTTATATACCAGGAAGAGAACAATACAAAAAATGTAGCTTCTAGAAATGTGGATTCACTCACTACAAATAGCAAATGCAATACAGTATTAGCAAAATCCAGAGGTGAGTTGGAAATAAACATTGATGATATACAGACTTGTAACACAACAACTACAACATATAGGATACAGCTATAGCTTTCAGAAAGCTTTTTCATCCATGTACCGCAGGGGAAGCTGGGCAGCTCATGAAGATTTCTAAGGAAAATGTTTTTTCCAGTGCCAGGTGGCGTTCAGCGCCGGAAGCCCGTTACCTGACAGGTTGAAACACCTGCCTGTTTTCTAAATTCAGACAGTTTCGCAAACTTCTTGATCTTGCTATCTTGGCTAATTGAATACTGGATTGATTTCAAAGAAAACAAATTCTCTCTTTAGCCTTAACATGAAATAAAGGAGTGGTTAAGCCTGTTACCAAAAACTTCAGCACTGTCACAAAGTTAATGTGAATTCAGATGCTGATAATATTACTTTATGAAGCACAGTCGCTGTATATTTAGTTGTATTCAGTTTCCTTGTGGGTCAGAGTGCCATGAGAATTACCAATCAAGGTCAGGCGAACCAGCTTGAGGTTATAGGAGAAGCCCCCAATCAGATCACCGTACTAATTGCTAAGAGGACTGTCGCTCACTGGTTAACTCCACTGGCTGACCAGCAGAAGAGAGAATATTATTTTCAGAAATGTTTTTTTTTTTTTTTTTTTTTTTTATCTCAAATGTTGTTACATAAGGAATATCTATATTCTTGTGCTATTTCAAAGAAAAGCAAACCTTGTGCCTGTGCAAATCCTTTTCTTTCTGCACTTTTTCTGTGTACAGTAATTTCCCTCAGAATACAATTTTTGTCAGTTGCATCTGGTTGCAGTAGCTTTCCACTCTTGCCGCTACAACTTAAAAACTACTATGACCCCAAATACTGGATAGGTATACAATATTGCATAAGGTTAAAGGATGCAAGGCAATGAGGCCTTTTTTCTGTGTAATTAATATAGAACATCTCCTGCTGTTTTCTCAGAACCAGTGTTATGGCCAAGTTCAATTGCTAAGTTTCTGGTGCAAAGCTAGATAAAATAGTATACAAACATCAAATTATATTTTCTATATTATCAACTGACATAAAAATGTAGTGACTCTTATATCAATCAAAACATCATTTTTTTCTCTGCACCCCTAATTTATATTTTAACGAATAACTCCTGTGTGCCCTCTGTTTAACAAACTAAAATGTCATTGCAGGATCTTAACTATTGAAACGACTGACCACTTGAACATTTCAATTTAAATGAAATGCATAATGCTGAATTTGTATTTGAAAATGTCAAAGCGATTGGAGCACATTTCTCTTCTTTGATATAACCTGGAAAACAGAATAGACCCATTAAAATGTATAGATTTAAGGGGGCAGGACATTAGTAGTCTGAGTGCTTTTAATACTCCTCCACTGGACTTTTGTCTCATATCTGCTGCAGAAACATGCTGTGTAATCCTCGGCTACCCTTTGATTAAAGACTGTTTTGATTATACCGTATGTCAAGTCTCACTTTTAAGTCCTCTAGTTGTGTGGTATAAATAAGATTCAGGCCTTGGCGGAGGCATATGAAAAGAAATGATTAACCTTGAGAGGCAGACTTCAAACCCTTTTACAACTGACCTGGTGTTACTGAGTGCATTGATTCACCTAAACCATCACTTCTGATTATGTATGTAAAACATAAGCCACGGTCAACTTATTTCTTTTAACCTCTGATATGCAGTTCACCCTTTCAAGCCATGTTTTTTAGTTGATATTATATAAATTGAGTCAATGTTTTACACACTAGAATAAGATTTTTGTAAGTCGCTCACAGAACTCGTTGAAGATATAAATTACACGTTAAAGGAGTCGGGGTCAAAGAAAACTATGACCTAATAAACCCACATGCAGGGTAGGGGGACAAATACACATTTGCGATTAAATTCATTTGAACATTTTTAAACTGGAAAGAAAGTGTTTCAAAATGTAACTATCCAATAGCTTTTATAGCTGTGTTCCATTATTTAGTCTGCATAAAATGGCAAAAAGCTATCTTTATCACAGTTGTTATTTGTTTTGGTACCTTTAAAAAGTTGCTATAAGGATAGCGGCTGCCATGGTTCCCAAGACAGCACAGCCAATCAGGAGTGAAACAGGGGGTGGTGACTTACTTTCATTGCATCTACAATTACTTTAAAATGCCATGCAAAGTTCTGTTATATTTGGATGAGCTTGAGTTTCAGTTAATAATTTCATGGGAATAAAAATGTATAGTCTAATATAATTGATATATACCCTTTCAAATGATCTGCAGTTCAGTTCAATGTAATGGTGTAGTGAAAGTCAGGACAGTTATTTTGACTGATTGATCAATTGACTGATTTACATATTTACAAAGGGTAACTTGCTAAGCCCTGGGCTTTAGTCAGGCCATCAGTCACACTAATACAATGCTCACAGACTTACAAAAGCCCTCCACACATAATAGGGACTTTAAGATATTACATCTAATAAACATTGAACCATAAGTTGGAGTTATAACTAGAGCTTCTGATTTTCGGTTTTAACCAATAAAAAGCGATAAAACACCCCCAACACAAAGAAAATGAAATCGGTGTGTATCCAATTAACACCGGAAAAACACTGGAGATAGTTACACAATTCATATTGACTTCACCTCTTTCCCATTGAAAAAAAAACAAGCATTTGGAAGTTTGCATTAACTAATATAAGGTAGCCTAGTCCAAGGTCAGTGCTAATCAGAGTCTATGTTCAAAGGTAGAGGTTTATGTTCAAAGTCTTAAAGACTAAGTCTTAAAACTTTTCCTTTCATACCAGTCATGTCTTATGCTTTAACATACATATTAAAGTTTAAAAGAGAAAGTTTAAAAGATGAATTTGTTTTTGTTTGTACTTTTTTCAGTACAGTATTATGTTTTGTTATGCCATTAGGACTCCAACAGACACCTTTTCATTATGTTTTGTGCTTTTGTGAAACAGTATCTGTTACTTAAAAATGTCTACTTGACATTTAATGGAAAAAGACACTCCATAGCTCAGCTTACACTAAGAGGAGAGGTATGTAGTACATATTCTATGTTACCTGTGAATTAAATAAAACTGAATTATATAAAAATTTGCCTTGGTTTCTTTCTTTTTCTATTTGTCTCCTATGTGTTAAAACCTTGAAGTAATATCTCAACATGAAATTAAATGCCACCAAATTTCCTTTAATTTGGTTAATATATCTGAAACAAAACTATAAGGGAGTGTCAGTGTTGAGAAGTGAGAAAATGTTTAGATATGTTCTTTGTTTTGTGGTATCATTCATTACTAAACACCCAACCCAATTGAGAACAGAGAAAGGGAGAAACTTTATACAGTGGCAAATGTGCTTATAAATAGATCAAGGAATCAAATTCACTAAAATGGAAAGACGGAAACAAAGCAGAAACCGGGAACATTTAATGGTGAACATAAGAGGGGCAAGTATGAGTACATTATTGTCATCCTAATGATGTATTTTTAACAGATTTTTATATATATATATATATATATATATATATATATATATATATATATATATATATATATATATAGATAGATAGATAGATAGATAGATAGATAGATAGATTGTTATCGCCTGTAAAACTGATTTGATTAAATCAAGATATCTTGAACTGTCAGAACTAATGACTTAAAGTGACTCAAACCAGATTGGTGACTCAACTCGAGCTTGGCATGTCAAAGACTCGACTCGAGCAGTTTTGTGACTCAACTCGATTTCTTGCTTGGCATGTCAAAGACTCGACTCGAGCAGTTTTGTGACTCAACTCGATTTCTTGCTTGGCATGTCAAAGACTCGACTCGAGCAGTTTTGTGACTCAACTCGATTTCTTGCTTGGCATGTCAAAGACTCGACTCGAGCAGTTTTGTGACTCAACTCGATTTCTTGCTTGGCATGTCAAAGACTCGACTCGAGCAGTTTTGTGACTCAACTCGATTTCTTGCTTGGCATGTCAAAGATTCGACTCGACACGAGTCTTTACTCCCCAGTGACTCGACTCGACACGAGTCCCAATTTTGGTGACTTGTTACAACTCTGGCCAAGACACAAAAAAACCTCAGAAGAATGTGCCAATTACATACGGATTTCGTCGTGGAAGACAGCAAAGGAAAGAAGGTACAACTTAAGTGTGCAGGTGCTGTCCAGTTACTATATATTGTGCCAGAAAAAAAGACACTTTGGAAAGTAACCGAAAACAATAATTTCATACAATATATAAAAAATGACAGCCCCGAAAACAAACTATTTCAGGGTATCTCGTAAATGGTTAAAAATAAGCACTGAAAAACTGAAGCCCTAGTTATAAACAATGTCTTTGTTGGTTTGAAACTTCTCTAAATTGTCTGTTTTGTTTTATTTAGTGTGTGGCAATATGAAGTTCAGCTGGTGGAGTAAACTTACTTCAGTGCAAAGCCCCAGTTATAGCAAACCCAAAAAAAGATATGTACATCAATAAGTACCATGCTACATACGACAGCAACTAACCAGATTATATTTTTGGTCAGATTTTCATAACATTTACTGTCATTTACTTGAATACATTTTCTTTAATTTTACTAAACCAAACAGAACATAATTCTCGATCTCTAAGAACTCTCTGGTTGTTTGTAAAAAAACAGTAAGTAAATGAACACTTTGAAAAAAATAACTATTTAAACACTAAAATAAAGTGTACTAAACATTACATAAAATGAAAACAAATATGAGGTTTTTTTGGCGGGGGTTGTCTCCTGGGGCAGTCATTTTATTGAAATCCTCAATTCAAATTATTATTATTATTATTATTATTATTATTATTATTATTATTATTATTATTATTATTATTATTATTATTATTACATCCAAAACAAAGCATATTGAAATATCAAAATAAGATTTTTACAATGTTTTATGTGATTTAGTACCATTTTCAACATGAGAGGACACTTTTCAGATTGAAATCTGTGAAAAAAACAAAAGTATCTTTTTGAAACAACCAGATACAGAGGCTCTGCTGAAAGGTGTCATTTCGGATGTGAAGTAGGAGCTGCTGAAATGTCAGTATGGAGATGCTCCACCACAGCACCTGTGCACAAAACCCACGCTAAGCAGCTCTCACGAACTCATCAACCTCTGCGATCCAACAGCTTAGCATGAAAGCAAAGGTGAAACTGAATCTGAAAATTGCAGAGCAGCAGGAGAGGAGTCGGCTATCGGAGGGCTCCTACCGAAACCCCATCACTGGGATAGAATTTCCATTGCGTTTTCATACCTGGGTCAGCTGACCTCTGCTTTTGGGCCCCATTGGTTGCCTGGCTTCAGAACTCTGTAATGATGTAACCAGAGTGTGTGGGAACCAGAGCTTTGTGCCACATTGTGTGATAAATGCTATTTTCCCACTCCCTGTCCTCGACTGGACGTTAATGTACCTGGCCATCCTACTCCTGGCAGTCGTTATCTAGAAATTCAACCTTCTCATTTGTTAAATGCTGTGGTTTTTAAAACTCCTCATTTCCTGCTAATCAAAACAAAGGAGATAGTTCATTAAGGCTTTCTTTAGATTATACAGCAGACAACATTACTCAACAATTAAATAATATGATGCCAGCAACTTATTGAAAGTAATTAGGAGGTAGAATAAATATATAAAATAATTAACTGGGACCGATTACATTTTAAATTAGGGTTGACCCACATTACTTGGCAGTTATTCTTTTTCCAAAACACAGAACCAACTAGCAAAGCGACGTAGGGATAGTTTTTATTAAATCACCCAGAAAGGGGGCTATGAAACCCCCCAGATGGTGATTAAAGGGACTGGGGAGAGAAACACTTGCTTTGCATTTATTTATTTATTGTTGTTGTTTGATTTGTTAGCAAAAATTGCAAAAATAATCAATATTTATGATAATATGTGTTATTTCCTCATTACTTTTTACTGGTATAACATCTTTTTTATAAGCAACAGAAAAAGTAGAACACCTTTTACCTTCCAGCTTGTGATTGTGCCTGTGTGTGTTTGTGGGGGAAAATGAGAGTAGTAGGTTGGAGGTTGTACCTTAAACTAATCCCTCTAAAGGTGGAATTCTTGACACAGAATATCACAGCCAGTTACATTAAGGTTAATGAGGCTGTCTTTCACAAACTCTTCATCCCTGAAGAAGCCTTGGAAGATGTTTCCCCTCATGTGTTGTTTTAAATCAAGATTTTTTTTTTTTTTATCCCAGCAGGGATGCATATTCAGAGAAAGTTAAAGCTTCCCATGTATACAGAATGAACATCCATTGAACTGACACCCTTATTGTGTGCATCTGGCATACTGATTTATGGGGTACACTTTAAAAATAAAACAAATAAGAGTGGCTTTATTCCCACACATATAGACAGCAGGGGGAAATTATCAACATTTTATTATGCTCTGAACAAATCCATCTATATATATATATATATATATATATATATATATATATATATATATATATATATATATATATATATATATATAAAGTATTTTAAAAATACATCATTATTAATTTGATCAGTGGTTAGGTAAAGCTTTAAAATAAGTGGTGGGCAATGTTTTCAATGAGCTCATCCGGCTGATATTTCCTGTAATAACTGTGTGTTTATTATGGGAAACATGCTCTCATTATCACCAACAGCAACCCCAGTGCGAGCAGTCAGACTAAAAGGAATTCCACAACAAGCAACACAGGACATAATGCTGTTAAGAAAACCAAAAACACTTACCAGAGATTATATAAAATATTGCATGGGGTATTGTGTGATAAAGGAGAATGTAATGCCCACCCCCGAGGTGGAATGCTTGGATAAACCGCTTGGGCTTCGCCCTCTGTGCTTATGTAGTTACTCACCTCTCGGATGGGCATTAAATTCTCAGCTCACACACTACCCCATGACATTCTTCTCATTGAACACCCAAACAACATTAATAAATCGATCGGCCTGGTTCATATATATATATAGTTTTAGATTAAATTGGGATTAACCCTAATATCAGAACCCCTACTCATTATAGCACATCTCCACTAATGTTAATTTCAACAGCTGCCATATTAACCACCTAATCTAAGAAGTTTTTTTCGCCCATTCTTTCAGTGCTTGAGATGTATCCCATTGCTAATTGTACTTGATTGTCACAAGGCTTCCTTCCTCTCATCATTGAGGTTTTAGAATAAAGGGCAATGAAGTAGAACATAACCAAGATGCAAGAGTAGAGCAAGAAAAAGCATCCTTAATTACTCAAGAGCCTTGAGTAGCTCTTCTAGTTCTCTGCTCAAGTCAATTATGTAGGCCTGATTAACTAGGACTAAGGATAGGGTCATTGTTTCACTTCAACTGCATCCAGATGTTAGTGGACAATAGCTCTGTTCCATCAGCTTCTTAATTTCCCATACCATTATTTGAACATGTAATTGCTTTTCCAGTAGCTGAAGCTCATTTTCGGTTCTTTCTTGTAATAAGAATATGGACCGAACGGTTTCCCAATATTCATTGAATATTTAATTGAACTCTGAATGATTCAACTCTGAATGATGTAACATCACTTCCAATTTTAAATGCTTTTTTTCTAAACTTTTTAACTAGTTCTGGCGCCAGAGAGGGAAAAAATATATACACCACGATATTAAGATTGAATCGTTATCATCTTACTTGAAGAAGCTTTTTTCTGCCTATGTTTCTTCACTCATCAAAAAAGATGTGAAATGTTGTTGGCTCTAACATAAAGCAGATGGAGTCAATCGAGCTGAAAGGACTGTGTCACATGATATTTTTTTTTGGAAACAAAAAGCACGGATGATGAACAAACAGTAAAACAAACTCAAAGCCAGGAGAATAGTTTAAAGAGAAACCAAAAAAAAACTTTCCTTAAACTTATAAATGTAAAAAAAAATATTAACTAATGAGTGATACTTGAGACAGCCCTTTTAAAAAAGGTGTACCAAAATCAGCTGTTTGCGGGTCATTCTTAATTTCTTCTTCTTGTTGCTTCAAGCGTGATGTTGTTTTTGTTGATGAAACAATTAAGATAATGAATTTATATTGGATCTGAAACATCATTTTAAAATTGAATATAATGAACTATTATCATTTTTTCTTGTTTATTATGCTATATAAACCTCTGCACACCCTTTCCCCAGAGCAGAGCTGGTTGATAGTAAGTTTTGTTTTTGCTGCATTGTTACATGCCTTGGTTCAACTGTTTGAATGTAAATTGCTTGTTCAAAAAGCCATTCACCTTTATTATGTTGGACAGTGACTAATCTACAATTCAGTATTGTATAAATGCTCCCACTTGTTCAGCACTTACACTAAGAAAAGGCCTGAATAAAATACAAATATTTAGAGCTGCTATAGCTATGGTGCTGCATTAATTTTGATTAAATCCAGATCTTAATTGAAAGGTAAGAGAATATTAATTGTTACATGTAAATAAATGCATTTTTATGGACTTTTTTCACAAAAAGCTTCCCTTCGACACTTGTTTTGTTTGTTTGTTTGTTTATATTGTTTGATTACTTGAGTGAATAGCATGCTCACTCTTACTTTTAAGAGATTGTTGAAGAGGGATATATAGCCGTAATAACAATAACCAATTGTGTAGAATCACCCAAATGTGTGTTCCTTGGATCATATTACACGCTGATCGCAGAAAGTTGTAAACATTCTATGTCACTGTCATTGTCAGTGAAAGGGTTAAACTTCTCCCCTTCCAATGTGTACCCCGTAGACTTTGCCAAACCTGACGTTAATTAATACAACACTCACCGCAAATGGAAGCAAGGTTGGATCTCAGGGTTTGGCCTCCCTCTGAGCCTCTCCTCAGAGTAATGAGGGAGTGGTGCAGTGGGACTGCCAGCTGAGGTGAAAGGGTCACTGGGAATGGATTTGCAGGGTCCTCATTGAGAACTCCTACATGCTGCGAGGAGCTGGCCTGCTCCTGGGCACCTGGTCATTAACATTGCTAATTAGCAGCCATTAATCAGGGCCCTGGATTTTTTGTGTGTCACAGGCTCAGAGGAACTGGCTGAATAAGAAGATTGTTCCCCCTACCTCCAGAAGAGGTAGAATAAAAGAGGTTCCCATCAGCTCAAGATGAGACGGATTAAGGGAAAGGTTAGACAACAGTTTGACATGATCATAGAAAGGCAGGGGGACCTGAGACACCCTCCAAGGCAAAATCAATTACCTTGAATTAATGGAACTGCATTCTAATCACTGTTCGGGGGTCTGCTAAATAAAAGTGCTCCTTTAGGGGTTAAACTACTTTTGGAATGATGCTAGGGAATGTTTTTACTCTGTGTGAAAGGTTAGAAGTGAGGAAGTATTTTATTTATTGGATTTTAATAAATACAACTTGAACTTAGTGCTTTTATTTACAGTTGCTTTTTATTCTCTTGCAAAAGGTGCTTGTAATGTAAATGTATATAAAATGTATAGGTGTAAATCTCAAGTTTAAATGTTTTATATATATATATATATATATATATATATATATATATATATATATATATATATATATATTTTTTTTTTGGGGGGGGGGGGGGTATTTTTTTTTTTTTTTTTTTTTTTTTTTATTTTTTTTTTTATTTATTTTTTATTTATCCTAAACCAAAGTTGCCTTGTGCTCGTTTCTTTAACATAATGACTAATCTGCAGTAGAGAAAGCAATGGAAATGCTAGTTCCTGAATTAACCATCAACAAACTTTAGCATTGCACATGTTTAAAATAATTACCAATCTGTAGCAGGAGCTCATTAAGGGTATGTGGTGTCTTAATCTGTTAATCTTTCAATTCACCAGCATTGTAATCTATCACACGATTAGCTAGATTTATTTTTTTTCTATTCAAATTCTATAACTTATTTCTTCTCAATTTAGCTCAGGGATTCACATACAAATGCTGTCCAAATCAATTAGGCAACATGTCACCGATTATATGGCAACAGAGATGACTGTTGAACAGATAAATTCACATTATAAAAGATGTTTCCGTTTCAGCCTTCTACAGGTGATAAAGATAAAGTCGTCTGAGTTTTTTACTGCTGAATATATTAAATAGACCTGTAGTGGAATATGAAATTCTACTGGGTAAATGCCTGATCAAATAAGTTATATTTGTATCTTTTCATTAGAACCAATGACTTTTGAGATACAGTGTGCTTTATCTTTTTAAATGCAGTTTCTCTGTATTGGATAAGCAGATCAAGTGCTTTTATTCAAAAATAGTAGAATCTTATTTTTTTTCTTTACAAGAATCCTTTCTATCCTAAGACAATATTTTTAAATGATTACTTTTGTTGGAAATTTTTTGTAACCTGACATTTTGTTTGTATATAAATATCTATATAATATATATATATGTATAATATATCTAGTCAATCTTATATATAATATATAATTATATATATTATAGGTATAATATATATATAATACAAGGCTACTGAGCTTTTCATAAAGGAGTTGATTTTGTTTTTGTGAAATAAAAGTGCTTTGAAAATAGTATCCAATGTGTTAACTTAGCGAGAATACATTATTTATTTATTTATTTATTTAAATGAGCTGAACCTGTAGCATTCCATTATAAATATTAAGTATGTATACTAATTTTGGTACACAATAGCAATACTAGAATAGGGTTATTTCTGCATGTAAAGATTCAGTATTGTTATTTTTTATTTTGTTTTCTTCTTTTCCCCTGCCAGTAAAACCTTAATATGATTTCGGGGATTTTCATGGGAAAGTTGAGTACCCAGAAGAAGAGTACAATGAGCTGAGGAAAAAAAAAGTTTCATTCTGGCACAGAAGCATGCAAATGGGGCACATTCTTCAGTTTTCTCATGACGGATTGCTTCTGAAAGTAGCGAGCCGAGTTGCTAAAATGCTAATGAGAGAGATGCATCAATGAGCTGTGTCATCCCCAGGGGCTTGCGGAAGGGGCTGCAGGGAATTTGGAAGGGGAATAAGGATTTTGTTTAGGGGACGATAACTTAGATCCACTGTCCCTTGCCTTCTAATACATTCCTTCTCAGCTTTAGGAGAGGACTGAAACCAGAGAGACTCTAAAGCACAGGAAAAGGCAAATGAGCAGCTTATTAAAAACTTCTATTCCAATTCTAGCCCTAAAGTCTATGTAACAACAAGCAACTTACAGGCAACTTTTTCTGGCAGCTTTTCAAGCAACTAGTTGAAGGAGACATTTTCACAATGTAGCTCAAATCAAGATTATTCAGACAGTATGTCACAAGTTTGCGTTGGGATTCAATTTAAATTAGCAGATATCTTTCAGCACCTCTTTGCAGGTCTGTAGACCACTGCAGTAGTTTTCAAAGGATTCCTCCTGAGGAAATCTGTAGACATAATTGATATAGACTAATATATATATATATATATATATATATATATATATATATATATATATATATATATATATATATATATATATATATATGTCAATTATTGTATTTATTTTTCAGTATAAGACGCTACCAAAACAAGCAACATTGTAATAAAGACCAAGTGGTGTTTTTTGTTTTACATTTGGTAGTTTCCTTTTTTGAGAAAGAATATCGTGTAACATTCAAGAACTGAGGGATTCATAAAATATTGGTTTGATACTTAAGAACTACAAAAGGTCTAAACAACATTATCTTGTTCTTACACTCTGTACTGGCCACATTGTTTTACCTTCATGAAACTTTAAAGAAAGTGGCACAATCAAACTCAACACTTTACAAATGTTAGAAGTTCTGTAAATTGGGATCTATTTTAAGGCACAGGTAGCTTACATTTTGTTGTTTTAATTGCAATTACTCAAATATAGTATTTTGCTTCTTTAATTATTATGTTCTTTTAATATGGACCTGTTCTTCAGTTCTAGTTGCTTTCATAGATATGTGTAAAGTAGGCTAGATCATTCAAACCATCTTTATTTTAGTTTGCGTCATCGCCATCTAGTGCTCAGCAGTGTAATGCCAGAAAAACAAAAGGAACCTTTTTTTTTTTCGAAGTGGATAGTGCTGGCTCTTACATCTATATCTATGGCAGGCAACTGGAACTGAACTCAGGTGAAAGAAATGAGAACTACTCAGAATGACTGCAAACATCATAAAAAGGTAAGGAGGCAGCTAAACAAAAAAGAAGAAACTGAGATTTGAAGGTGCAGTACGCTTTAAAATAATTGTGCGGGGGGGGGGGGGGGGTATTTGATTGTGGGAGAGAGAATCTGTGTTTCACAAAGCTGTTAAAACAGCATCCAGATACCACTTAATATAGTTATAACAAGAAAAACAATGACTGAATCACAAGCAGATTAAAGAAAAGTTACACCAGCACATTATGTAGAGCAAGGCAATAACATTAAGGCAGACGGTGGACCCTTATCCATCAGCCCCCACAGTTAATTATCAACGTATCAAAAGGGGCCTTGGAAAAATAAAACACTATTGTACTCCCCCCCCCCCCCCCCCCCCCCCCCCCCCCCCCACCACCACCACCACCACCACCACCCAGAGCAAGCCGCCTACGCACCAGACTTCATCTCAAGTAAATGACCCTGCCACTACCTCTGTAAAGAACTCATAGAACAGTGAAAAATTCCACTTGTGCTACTTTGACAAAAAAGGCAGGACAAAAGTCTTGCTGATGCTGTCTGCCTGGCTACATGTAACTAATTAATATTGCTGGTCCCTGTTTGTAGAGGACCTTGTCATCAGTGGAAGAAAACAGGACCTGGCAGCCTGATTCTCAGCAATTACAGTGTGAATTGCATGAGAGGATTACATGAAGTACCCTCGGCTTGGGGGAGCCGGGACGCTTCAACTCGAGTGCTGAAAACAGCTGCTTAGGAGCTTTGCACCTGCTTGCTACCAGACCGTTCCCACCTCAAGACTCAAAAATGGGTCGTCGTCTTCTGTATGTAATCCAACCCCCCTTAAAAAAAAAAGGGAAAAAAAACCATTTAAGAAAAGGAGCTTATAGAAACTATACTTGTATTAAAAGCGATTTTGATTAATTTATTTTATTTTTGGGAGACGAGGTGCAAGGTCGAGGGCGGTGCTGCACATTCATATTTGATTTTAGTGGCGGCGGTAGCAGACACAGTGAACTGTGGTGTTGGCAAAGTTTCAATGTAAATGAGCAGAACGAATGAATGGAAATTTTTTTCCGGCTTCACTTTCTTAAGTCCTGTGGCTCAGCATACACTTAGCTGTGTGTGCAGTGCATAGCAATGAGGGAGTCGCAACAGACCAAACCTCGGCGAGCGTCTGCAGCCCGAGTGCATCTGTACAAACTCATCTATCACTTCTTGCAACCTGCTGGATTAGAGAAAGAGAGGAAAACAGTTCAATAGCTACTAATTAGGTTTGAGAGATTTGTTTTAGGGGTTATCATCATTTAAAATGATTCGCTGGGACATATTAGCAGCTTGGGACGACTCAATGCTAATTAAGGCTTTTTTCATATTTTATAGTGGAAAACACATTCTAGGAATACTTCTGAAAATTGTTTTTACAATGTCAGTGTATACAAGCATGGTTTATTGATCGCAGATTTCACATGTTCCCCATACTAATCACTCCTCTGCCAGTTTATAGTTTGCTTAGTTGTCATTTTACACCATAATCTTTGATACACTTACATATGCATTCAGATCTTGTACAGCTTTGTGTAAAAGCAGATTTCGTGTTTTGTATTGGAGACGGACTGAATTGGTAATCTGGAATGCATCTGGAAGGCTAAACTTGTATTGATCAATATTTGACCCCAAAAAATACAATTCAAAACCTAAACTAATAGGTAGATTGTGAGAATAGATTGTGCCCTCGGAATTGGAATAATATTTATTTTAACCACTAGGGGTGCACATTTTCTTCCCCCTGAAACAGAAAGACAGTCAATGAGAAAAAAATGACTGGCACACACCTCTAGCCCCAGTGGTCATTTGATTACAAAAATTCCACCTTGCTCACGTGTCCCAAAGGTAAAATATCCTGGAGTCTTTACTAAACATGCCAAATATCCATGGGTGCTTAAACAGTGAAAGATTATGAGAAGGAGCATATGTCATTGGATAATAAACAAAATATTATGCAAATTCAGTGGACATAAAGTAAAGTATTACCATTATTTCCACTCAGAGTTTAATGTTAGTTTAGTATCTGTTTGGTATATTCAGCATTTTAATCAATTCTGATGTTGCAACAAATAATCAAACACTAGATAATTTACCAGTACATTAATGCATTAGATAGAGATAATGTATTAGAATGTACAGTGCATGAATGTATTAGATAGAGATAATGTATTAGAATGTACAGTGCATGAATGTATTAGATAGAGATAATGTATTAGAATGTACAGTGCATTAATGTATTAGATAGAGATAATGTATTAGAATGTACAGTGCATGAATGTATTAGATAGAGATAATGTATTAGAATGTACAGTGCATGAATGTGTTAGATAGAGATAATGTATTAGAATGTACAGTGCATGAATGTGTTAGATAGAGATAATGTATTAGAATGTACAGTGCATGAATGTGTTAGATAGAGATAATGTATTAGAATGTACAGTGCATGAATGTATTAGATAGAGATAATGTATTAGAATGTACAGTGCATTAATGTATTAGATAGAGATAATGTATTAGAATGTACAGTGCATGAATGTATTAGATAGAGATAATGTATTAGAATGTACAGTGCATTCATGTATTAGATAGAGATAATGTATTAGAATGTACAGTGCATGAATGTATTAGATAGAGATAATGTATTAGAATGTACAGTGCATTAATGTATTAGATAGAGATAATGTATTAGAATGTACAGTGCATTAATGTATTAGATAGAGATAATGTATTAGAATGTACAGTGCATGAATGTATTAGATAGAGATAATGTATTAGAATGTACAGTGCATTAATGTATTAGATAGAGATAATGTATTAGAATGTACAGTGCATTAATGTATTAGATACCTTCCCTGTTCTTACTATAGTTCTTCTTTTCAGTAACAATTATTTTCTAGATTTGTTTCAAATCCATGAATGAAGTGAATGTCTATCATTTCACAACAGGATTAAGTGGGTCTTTTTAAACTAAACAGACGGGAAAGGTCACAGACCTTAATTTGATGTCACTTATATTACATTAACTGCTAATAAGCTTATTGACTGCTGACGCTGAACTAATTAAAATGTTTGAAGACAAATTGTAGTGTTCAAGCTTTTAATAGTGTCCACTGGGGAACGCAGGTGTTTTGATCAGCTTAAAAATCATAAACTCCCTCCCCACAGAGAGCTCCCTTTTCACAAGTCAACAGGATTTTATTCCTGGCTGTTAAGGCTTCCTCGGACAGGAAATTCTTCACGTGATTGGTCTTTACAAGTGGTAGAAGGTTTAAACTCAGGGTCGGGGGGTCATTTGTGGATGACCATGTGAATTACCTTGGCAGGCTCATTTATTTTCACACCATGTTAACAAGAATAGTTATTACTTTACACTTATCCTCGGGAAGAGGTTTACTGGCCAATTTTAAAAAATGATTGCCGAAAATTCCTTAAAGCCATCCGAACAGGCTGTAGTAAAAGAGGGAAGATGTTTTGGGGGTTTTTTTTAGTCCTTATGAACTTAGTAAGTTCAAAAAAGGTACTCTACAGATACTTTCTGTAAATACACCAGTTTCATATTTATCTTTTACTGTTATATTTATGGGATATTGTATGAACCTGGAGCACTAGGAGATTGGCTATTTAACTTAAATGAGGGGGCATTGTCAACATCCTAATAAGGGATAGTGGAAATTCTAGTGGTATATTCAAATATAAAAAGGGTTGTTGGGATACAGAGTCACAGACTCCTTTACTGTCATAACTTGGTAAATGTACCATGTTCAATGATTTTTGGTGAAACTGTTTGAGAATACTATAATTCTGTTCAAATAAGTTTCTTGAAAATCTAAAATGTATTCTACTTTATATTTGCAAAAAGCTCACTTAAAATAGCACAGAGCTCTTACATAGCCTTGAATGGCATGTGGTTAATTATTTGCTACACAGTTTTTTAGTCCTAGGCAAATACTATTAGTCCAATTAAAGTGGTGTAATTTATCTCTGTAATCTCAACATCTAACGTAGACAATTGAGGTACAGATTTATAGTGGTTGTGCTTTCAAAGAATCAGATACTGGGCCTTCTACATTACTAGCATAAACAATTGCTGCTATGCTTTCATTGCTTTAAATATAAATGAGTCTTTATTCAGCCACTTTGCTTTTGCTCTTGTGTGGCCTAGCTACTCTATAAAGAAGCTCATAATACACTGTGTGACAAAAAAAATAAGGACAAGTGATAGCGTACACTTTATAAGAATGCAGCCAAGTTATGAGGGCATTTGAGGCACTTGTCTTGTAATCGGCTGTATAGAAGAGCCACTGCAGTAACAGTGCGTTCAATTGGTTCAAACAACACAAATTGTAGTTCCCGGTTGAATGTATTTGTTGATAACAAAATTGTTACCTCCAACCCAAGTCCATATTGCTTTCAGTTATAGATTTCCATGTATATTTGAAGAAAAGATCTTATCAAATGTGTCATTTTTAAACCTCTAAGGACTGCAGATCACACTTGTAAAGGCATGGAAAAATAGTAAATTATAGAGCATTGACAAGCATGTTATTTGAGACAGTGGTTACAAGTATCGATCTGGTATGAGTAAGGTCCTGTGTAAATCGTGATTTCACAGGCTGCGTGGAAATCATGAAATTAGTCCAATGCTGTGATTTTTACAGAATTCTTAAGAAATAAAAATAAATTATTTCATAATTATTATTTTTATTTCATAAAAGAAAAATCACATTAACAAAACTGTACAGCTCTGCTCTGTGCCTGCGTGTACTATTCACCATGCACATAGTGCTGTGCAGTGATTATGTCATGTGACTATATGTAATCTAGGTCTGAAATTAAAATACTGCACACTGTAAACAAGAAAATTGATGTCTCTAAGAAAGCTAAAAATGTGTCTGCAGCAGATCACGTAAAGCAATACCCAGCAGGAGTTTTACACAGCGATGGAGGTAAGCTCTTCTATACGTCCTGCAACTGTAGATCACTACCGAGAATCGTCTATTGACATGCATTTAGATTCAAGTATTCACCGAAAGAGAAAGGCAGAAATCCAGAGCAGTAAAAAATAGTGACCTCCATGTTCCAAAAGTCTACTGAAAACCCTTAGCACGAAACACATTAAAATTTGACCTGACAGAGGTGTTTGTTTGTGCAACTATCTCTCTTTAAAAACTGGGCAACGACAAATTACATAAATTCTTCAGACTGAGTGTAGCAAATGGTGGAGTGATTCCTTCATACCCCAGCTGAGACATGAATACTTACCTAAAGTTGCCAAGTATCACAAGCATGAGATTATGTAATTGGTAAAACAGTCTAAAATAGACTGAACAGGTTCTTGTCAGTGGTTGTTTTGCAAGACCTAAATGGTGAACATGCATCTGACATACTAGAACTGAAAGCTGTCCTTATAGGTGGTTAATTACAGCACAGTTTGACACGTTATTGTAAAGGTCTTGAATAACTTTGATGTTGATTTTGATGATGTCAGTGCATTTATCTCTATATTTGATGTTTAAAAAAAGTAATCTGTACACATCATTTATAAAATACTTCCATCCACATTCCCCAAAATACTGTACTTTACCTGTGACACTGCCGTGAATTTTAAAGAAAATGCCAGCGATTTCCACAGGGCCTTAGGTATGAGAACAGGAAATGATGGTAAGCATTTATATATGCAGTAGCAATGTTCAAATAAGCATTTATATATGCAGTAGCAATGTTCAGGTTCTATGTTTGTTTGGTAACCATCGTAAAACTTAAAAGCTTTGACTTCCAGGACTATCCGATTCCCAAGTACAATATTGGTGCCATAGACATTTACAATAAAGATGCTTACTAGTCTGACCACAGTCATGGTATGCTCAGGGGCGTGTCTGTCATGTCTAGTCTTTATATGGGCTGTGTCAGATCTATAAATGGTAAAGATTAAATGGAAATGATATGTCCAAGATTTTCATCATTAGGCGTCTTGGAGCTCCACAAGCCAGGACCCGCATGACTACAACCTAACAAGTGTCTGAGAAATCACGTGGCTATGTTTTAAGACTTCCCCCATACCTGGCTGGCACAGCAGAAACTTCAGCCATGGAGAAGCTTGGCAGCCCAAGAAAGAGGACCTTAACTGTCACAGATGTTTTGTTTTTCTTTTGCACTTTACTGATGATTGTTCTTTTTATCACATTATTAACTTTGTATATTTTTCACAGTGTTTGTTTTGAGATTATTATTGTTTATGTATGGATATTTTCTTTATTCTTTGCAGTGTTTACCCACTTGTAGTGGAGATCTGATTTTGTATTATTTAATTGTGTTTGTATTAGTTGTCATTTTCTTTTATGCCTGAGGAAAATATTATGATTAGTCCCCATTGCTCCAAGGACTCACCATCAGCCACAGCTGCATTCAATAGAGACACCCAATACCATCATTGACAGCCCTATAAAAAGGGAACCAAAACTCACCAGAGGGGAAAGTGTGGGTTGCTGGTGGTGCCTGGGGACCGGATGGACAGGAAGTTGGCCATTTTGGAGAGCAGGACCAGCAAGACAACACACACAGAGACTTGCAGTCTGGCGAAAGGGTTCTGAGTTGAAGGAGGACCTCTTAAATATAATATAAAGGGAAGTCAAGACTAGTACAAGACAAGTCAACAATATAACACTCATGTAGAGAATATTGAATATGGATTATTGTTGGACTAAAAGTGTGGTTGCATCCAAAAGAAGCTATGTGTTTTGGCTCTGTTTGAAAGGCATCGCACTGTTGACATCGCTGCTACAGAGGAGTGAATGGAATGACCGAGGAGATTGAATACCAGCAGCAAAACACACACCTGAACTGCAAGGCCCTACTCTACGTTGAGTGCCAATGGCCTTGTCAGAAGGCAATTCATAGAGCATGTCCTCTATTTCTACAGGAACTACAGTGCTGCGAGGGTGAGGGTGTGAAAACGGCAGAAGACATTGTTTTGTTTGTGAATGCTTCCACCAGGGCCTGGATGAGATCAAGCAGGCCGTCCATTATGTTAACTACCATCTTTAACCATCGATATAAATAGGACAGAGCATACAGTGAATGGTTTACTGGATTGGATCTCGAGGCCCCCAAAGGCCCAGGTGATAGTGTTATATCATTTGTCCATACAAACTCGTTGAAGAGGAGAGACTGAGAATGCTACCTTGGGACAGAGAGATGAAGATTAGCTTTTTAGGTTTTAGAAATTTGTCTGTTATATTTACCTGTGTGTTAATAACAATTGTCGAAATTTACTTACCTGGTGTGGTGTTTCTTGTACACTCACTGGGGAAGGTACGGGTGGTCACCTTGAAGTCCAAAATTACTTGTAGGGGAGAACAAATGAGTATTCATAAGTTGTTATACTCATCAGTGTTAACAATAACCCCTGACACTACATGCTGATACTATCTAATAAATGTAATTAATTACTAAGGTAGAATAATTATTACATGTTAGTAAAAGTTATCAGAACTTAAAACTAACTAAATGATTCCTTTTGTGCTACAATGTTAGTAATGGAACCAATATTGTGTGCCCAAGGTGGCACAGTTGGCAAGTTCATTAAGACTTCAAGGTGTTCAAATGTATCCAGTGAGAATTTAGGTGACTGAGTAAATAACTTATTTATAATTAGGCTATAAACAACTACTTAGGTCTTGTAGTCTTAAACTTTTCAAACCACTCCTATGTAGGATCCTCATGTTGTGAGTTTTATACCTTTCCTTCGTGCTTATTTTACTAGCCTGTATGCAGCTGGCATGTATTACTTATTTAAGTCTCGTAATACATATTTCAAACCCTCGAGAGATATGTTTTATCTGTCACCTCAGTATAAATGTATTGTGTTCATTCACTCAACAGTGTTTGTACAAGGCCCAAAAAGTATGCCTTGAACAGAAGAACAAATAATAACCAAAAGCCCCCTGCCCACACCCCTTTTGCCCCAGGCATGTTTGCGAGGTTTTGAACCAGAGTAAAGAGAGAAGCTGTCTCATGTTTTATTGATCACCTTGTAGTTGAAGATAATTTCACTCAAACCACAGTCCACTATAAATCAATCATGCGCTCCGACACCTATTTGTTTTCACAACAAAGTGTGGAGGGAGAAAAAAAATAACAAAAAATTATATATCTATTTCCTACATCTTTGCCAAAAGAATAAAAGCTCCCACATAGTGTAAAGCAATAGGACTTTAATGTTAAAATATTTTCATAAATATATATATTATCTAATCAGTTATGTGATAACCCTTATAAATACCCTTAAACATTGCAATGAAAATGTCCTTACTAAGGGGCAGTGGTGCCAGAAGGGGAGCTGCTATGGTAAAAGCCATTGGTAGCATGATACTCCTGTGGTAGGGTTTTTACCTTTTATCAGTGTGAACTGGCAATACACTGGCTTTGTAAGAGTGTATTATACTGATATTATAATGGTATACCAATGGTATTATAATAAAATGACCAGAATAGATAACCAGTGTATAACAAATCAGTCTATAACAAACCAGGGTGATATAAATCCTTGGCTTATGTAAAACATATACTAACTTATAAAAGATTGTATAAACTATACTATGTGTACAGTGTACAATGACCAAATATATTGCTGTCCATAGGAACCCCCTAAAAAAAGAGGTGCTATCAATTGAAAGAGACTTTGAATGGAGGAAAAAAAAAGATTTCCAAAAGGCTGTGAGGATAAAAGCATTGGAAGGTAAAGTGATCAGCCCAAAGCTATACCATATCAAAGGCTGACCTGCAATTCAATGCATGCTTTTTCTGACTTCGTTGGCTCAAACTTCCAAGCTACACTTCCATATGATATGTTTCAGATGTTTTACAAATATGAACAATAAGCATAATTTACACAGTGCTATATTTTTTATTGATCTAAACGATGGCGGATCTAAATTCTGCCACTGAATAATTAAAAGATGAAACTTATGGAAATCAAACATCCAACAATGCAGGTTTTTTCTTTTGTTTATTTGTGTCTGTTAAAACAGAAGTGATATTTATATTTTGTGATGTAAATACCTGTGGTGTTTGTCTAGTAGACCCCAGTGTGTATTGTAGAGGAAGCCCTGGACAACCTAATAATTTCATGTTGACATAATGATTTTAATTAATACATACAAGAGCTAGGCTTTTGCTTTAGTAACCAAGCAAGGCTTCATTTATTGCTTTAATGCTATGATGAAAAGTAGTCCTGTATTTTCTTAGCAGGAGGTACTAAATATTTGCTCAGTGTTTAAACTGGCTACGTGGACAGGTGAGCAAATTGAAAACGTTTGATATTTACCCAAGGGCAGGAAAGCATTTTTGGTTTTCAGAAAACTCCTTTAATCTTTTAATGCAAATAATGGGTCATGCTGTGTTTTGATAAAAAATTTAGTTTTGTTGTAGTTGTTAAGAAAGCTAAGTAGACCCAAACCCCCTTATTATGAAAAAAACTAAATGAGTTTTTTTTTTAGACTATGAGCAACCTAAGATGAATGAATAATAGTTTAATGAAAGGACGAAGCATTCCTTATTATGAATGCTTAGATTTAACTCATTGCTTTTGATTTTCACCAGACTTTCATCATTAAGTAAACACAACTAAACTCCTTTATTGTTCACATAACTTTCGCCAAACCAACTGCTATTCCAGCCTATTGTGCTGCTCCTTTTGTATAAGAAAAGACTTTCCTCCAGCTACTGTTTTATGGCCTGTGATTTTTAACAGATTCAGCTACAGCAACTTCAAAGAAAATTACTTTTGTGTAACCTTCCCTGACATAAAATTCAAAATACTGTTTTACAATGTTTTTCAGTTCTTTCTAAGAGTAATAACAATTATGGTTGTCAAATGGTCTCCAATTGCTACAAAGATAGTCACTTGTTATCTGATATGCATTTCTCTAGTTTCAGTATCAAGGAATCCGACAAAAATCAGCAACCAAAAAGTGTCAGAACAAGGCTTTGCCACTGTTTTCAACTATTGTACTATTTATTTTTCTGATAAAAAAAAAAAATTATTTTGGAGTAAAGGACTTTGAAAATCAGCTCCAGTGTCTTCAATGTTCAATATAGACCTGCAGTGATTTCATTCACCATTCTGATGGGTAAACATAAAATGGTCTTAGGTGAAATGTCACATTCAGGTCAGAAACGAAATAACAGAAATGTGTTAAGCTGTGATGTAATCCTTCATTGTCCGGTCAAGACACTTTGACCCTGACCTCTCTTATAGGTCAAGGAGAATTTAGTGCTCAATTCCATTTATTTTATTTTTATTTTTATTTTTTTGAATCAGCAAAAGTATTGCTCTTGTTCAGATTTTAACCATGGTGGATGTGTTAAGTACTGAACTCCAGCCTGCCTGTCCCTTATTACAACACATCTAACAAAAATAGTTTTTTGATGAATGGTCTGATTCATATTATTGAGATGGAGGGCTGGTGTTGAATGAGGAACAAGTTCATGCCAATATAAAAAAAAAACAGATAGGCATAATATTAGTATATTTAAAGCAAGAATATACAAAGTACACAACAATATTTACATTTAATAATGTGCTCTGGTCATGTAAGACTATTTAATTAATAGAGTGAAAATCTAAAAAGCAGTGCCTGTATGAATTACATTATACAAGGTAACTACCCAAACTATATAACTATATAATATGACCATTATCACACAATGCACTACTACAGTACATAAAACGTTTTTGTTAAATATTTATTTGATCTTGACCACCATTAATACGAAAACGTTACGAATGCTTAAAAAATTAATAGGATCCTCACTGGATGACCTACAATTGTATATATTGTAATATATATATATATATATATATATATATATATATATATATATATACACACACACACACACACACACACACACACACACACACACACACACACACACTCACACAATTGCTGGATGGAACCTGATTGAAATTTCAAACTGTAAAATAACTATATTTCACTTTAATACATAGGAGAGTCAGTAAATCTACAGTACATATGCCTTCTATTATAATACTGTGTTCTAGCTGCTATCGATTGTTAATATTTATGTTTAGCAACTGACAAAGAAACGTTTATTTAATGGAATCCTTAAATGCATTTAGTGTTCAATATACTCATATAATCATAATAACACTGAATCCATGGAAATCAAAAGATAGGCATACAGTCAAATATGAAACATGAACAGAGAAACTCATCTGTGTGTTTTGACCATTTAGATTTATTACCTGAAGACACTTGTTATCAACAAGAATAAAAGTTAGATATCAGACTCTTCTTTATGTTGACTTAGCTTTAGCCCAAATTTAAACTATTGAACTAAACATGTAGAGATAAGTGTTTGATTTGACATTTCAGGTCAGTGGTGTCTGGCGCTTTATGTGTGTCATCACAAATATCTTTCTGTTGCTACAGTGTTTGGAGGCATGTTTGCCATTGTTTACTCTGTGATTTCTTTGCTGGGAAGCAAACTTTGGGCCTGAACCAACAACCATCTAAATCCCAAACCCAACTACCTAAAATGCCATTTCCCGTCTACCTTAGCAACTGTTTGGATAGCCACTATGTGTAAAAAAAAAAACAAAAAAAAAAAAAACACCAACAACATAAAATGCCATCTTTGTTAAAAGATGCAGTCTTACTCTTATTTTAAAAAGTGAATTGCATTGCAGCAAGTTAACAGCACAGTAAAGAGTCATAAAAACTGGTAAATTGCAGCTACGCATGGTTAAACAATGGGAAAGCATGGGACAAAATGCACATTTACCTCAAACTTCTATATGGGAACAATATGAAGTTCTGTATGGAGAGTACTCCATATTGATTTTACAGATAATTGTAAAAAAAAATAAAAACTGATTACTACGCCTTGCAATAGAATTATTTCTGACAAAGTTTGAATGTTATGAATGTTGTCTTCAAGTCTCAGGCTGTCATTCTGAATAGCTGCAGTACAAACTGATACACTATTAAGTTCAATGTAACTCTCTGTCTTGCTGCCTTCCCCCAGCTTTGTAATACAGGGGACAGAAGCACAATCTGCGTTTGAGCTGGCTGCTTCAAGACCCATCATTATTAAGTAACTCTGTCAGTGACTGAGCTTGGGAGCAGTATGAGAATAGGAACCACAGCCCTTAACTTGTGTTTAGTTACTGTCAGTCTGTGTTAGACTGATTGGCTTTTGTAACAGTGCCTGGCAGTAATAATTAATGATGTGGGACAAAAAAAAAAGACCTGGGGACAATCCAAGTTTATAATAGAGCTCTGTCCAAATTATTGGTAAAAATCAAAGCTGGAATGCAGGGATGAACTTTCAAAACATCAAAACAAAAGGCACAACAACTGCTGGATCTTGAGGTCTTGAACTATGCTAGAGAATTGTAGCCACACAAATTCACTAAAGTAATTGGAAAAATGCTGTCTAAATATAGTATCTAATGCTAAGATGCAATGACCCAGGTTGTATAAGACTTAGGTAATAAGAACAGATATTTGTAAACAATGGTAAGCATAAGCTTAAAATTGTTATATAGACAGATATATACTACTATTGATAAATATATAGATTGATGTTTAAAAAAAGCATATTAAAATGTAGCATATTGAAAGCATTTTTAGCCTTATAAAAGTTTACCATTGTAACTGCATAGATAAATGTTCAAAGGATAGCCAAAGCATGGAATAACATAGTAAAAACAGAGGCTGGCAGTGGTAATAATAGTGTGGTAAAGACCTAACACATCCACTTACTATTCTTCCATTCATATACAATGTATGCATTACCTTAATTAATACACAAAATGTGTTACAGCACTACCAGTAAAATATTTATAATTAAGGTACTTTAGAACCCCCCCCCCCCTCCCCCATTTTTTTTAAATGAAATTGTTATTTGCCTTCCATATGCTGATGTGTCTGGTCAAGTGCAGCGTTCATTTCTACCTGATGCAGAGGAAGAGGAACAACACAGACCACCTAAGCTGCAATTAGAGCCTTTACTCAAGCCTAGCTCCCGTTGCCTGTTTCAGGCTTCTTGGAAGCAAAAATGGAAGATAAATAAATTAGTTCATTGCATTAGTGATTATACCCGAGAGCTTTAAGTGGCACTGACTCAAGGCTTCTGCCAGGAAAAGCAAATGCTCCACAGAAACGGCACTTTTATCAACATGCACTGAGGAGTCCCACAAATGGCTGTGGAGAAGGCTGCATTCGTGACCAGTCTCAGGTCAGTGAAAATGCTTAAAAGCTTTGTGTATTTCAACCATTTGTGGCGCCTTGTTAACACTAATAGAATATTAATTTGTATCTATTCAAGTTAGTCTTGTTCTTGTTCAACACGTGATGGAATACAGGGAGCATTCGTATGTGGGTAGAGGGTATGGTGCTTTACACCAGGGATGGGCAAATCTGACCAGACCTGGAATTGTTTTCTTAATTATTTACATGGGCCAAGAAAGCCAGCCCCGAAAGCAGATCATAATTTCTATATTCCTGTTAAAACTGGTGTAGAAAGGCCCTCCAGGGCTGTGTTGTATGGTTTGGCTGTTCTCTATCAATATCACACTAACCCTTCTTTTTTCATTTGGTCCACTTATTAAAGAAATCTCTTCCCGTGGCAAAATTCAACAACTTTAAAGTTTACTTAAGTTTTAAATATATATTATAATATATATATATATATATATATATATATATATATATATATATATATATTTGTGAGTGTTTAAAAGATTAAACAGCATACAAACACCAAAACAATACTTTACAGAAATGTTTCTGAATTATATTTGAAGGCCAACTCATACAATGAGACATTCCGAGAAGATTTCATTCTCTTCAGACTCTCCACAAATGCTTTTCATTTCTTTCACATTAAATCCAGTCCACAAAGAATTTATCTTCAGCAAATTTGGAGCATAATGGCACTTTATCACCTTTTATTAATAACAAATATGTCAAGTATGGTTCAATATGTACACACACTCTTCGGGGCTGTGACACAAGATTCTCTTTCAAATCTTGTTGCTAGGTTAGATCAATCATAAACTATTCTTGCTCTGTTAAAACACACAAAAGTTTATTTGGCTCAGTACACACGCACACATAAATAAATAAAGTACATGCAGTATATATATATATATATATATATATATATATATATATATATATATATATATATATATATATATATACACACACACACACACACACTCATACCTGTATGCATAACTTAAGAACTACAGAATAAACCATGCACATTTTTTTTTTTTTTTTACTTTGTACCATACTGAGCATGTTATTGGTTTGGTGGCTGGCCTCTCCATGGGGAACACCCCATAGCAACAACATGTACCTTGCTTTTACTGAGAAGTATCCGTCCCTGACTCCATCACCTGCCCAGCAGCAGGGTGTCCTGGGAATGTCCCCAGGCTTGTCTTGGGCCTTCCCTCATGGTAATGATTAATGAAGTAGCCTTTCAGAGGTTACAGTCTAGGAGACTGGTCTCTAATATCAAGAAATAAACCTTGGGCTATGTCCAAAAACAAAGAAGTTCATATTCAAATATTTATTAAACGCCAATTCATGAAAGCTATGTTGTGGGCTTGTTTTACTAAAGGAATAAATTATAAATGAATCGAAATAAAGATGTCTCAGAGCTTCAGCATTAGCTCACTTCGTTTTAACCTTAAGCAAATCTGTTAAATAAGGAATGTTCAAGCATTTGCTGAAAATGTTCTGCAATATTTTCCAGTATACTTTACTTGAGTATTACAGAAGGCCATGCAGAATCAAAATACATTATTTATCATTAAATATCATGTTTCTTTTTTTTTAATTTTGCAATTATAATGGTTTGTATTCATTACTATCATTACTATCAATTTTGTTTGGTATTGACAAACTCAAACAAGCCTACAGTACTTGAAGCTCAAACTATTCAGTTTCTCGTTTCACATTTGAGTTCCTTTATTTCAATTTGTGGTTTAAGCTTATTAGTATTAGTCCTCAGTGCTTGGCCTGACACACGATAAGATCTCTATGCGCTGAATGTGATGTTCTGGACAAGAACAGAAAACTCTAGACATAGCACGTCCTGTTATTGTAAGGGGTCACATTTACCAAGGAAACACAGGCAACAAATAATGGCAGTGTTCCCTCTATATTGAGCTGACACTTAAAATTGGCACATTTCAATGGTTTACAGACTATGCAGCCAAAATGTGATTTATCATATTTTAAAAAAAAACTGCTGTATTCTGAAAAGATACATTTAGAAAAGAATTACAGTTCAGTCAAGTGTTTGCCCTTACACAGACAATGACAAAATACAAATAATAGTTTTCTCAATTAGAAGCAGCAGGCTATCGCGGGTCATCACTTACTCTTCCACAAGACAGCCAGTTAAGTTCTACATCATCCCTCCTCCCTAAATAGGTATACTGATGTATCACAAATCATATCAGCAAGAAGAGAGACAGCACACAAAACAGTGCTTTAAAACAATAATATTTGTGGCATTTTTTTTTTACTGCCTTTCAAATTATCCAGAACACATTGCTTTTGTTTCTCTATATGTTTTGTTATTGTGTCAGGCTTTCCAACCCATCTGGGTGCCTCTTCACCTTTTTGTTCTTTTCTGCAGGTGATCAACAGACATGACAATGCTGGAAAGGTGTACCTCATTCAGACAGAGAGCACAAGGTCTTAAAGGATGACATTTACAAATGGAGGTCTCAGGAGAGAATATTAGAATGAAACTGCAAAAGCATGAAGACGACAAGTTTTAACAAACATTTATCTGACGCTCTGTTCCAAAACAGAGACGATAAGGGATGGTGTTGACATGATGGATATGCACTTACCACATAAAAGCTTTCAAAGTCTTAATATTTTTATATACAGAAGGTAACAATTTTACATCTCTTTGATGTCAGATGTCCTTCCTTAAACCTGAACCAACTAAAAAAATAAATAAATACATGAACTCCAATAAAAATACTACAGCCTTTCTCCTTCATACAGCCACTAATCTGTGAAAGTGAGGTTTTAGCAAGACTTTGTTAGGCATGTTGTTAAAACTATCAGAATTCCCACTCATGTTCGTAAGGGATTAGCGGCTTGGGGCATGATAGTTCACTTGTACTTGAAAAGCAAACAAACAATAAAAAAAATTTCCATGCATAAAGCAGCTGGGTGATCTTCCCTCTCTTGCTGTAGTCACGCAGGTTCCTAACCACAATCCATTTGCAGCCGACATCAATCCACACTCTTGATTGTTACTGTACACCTGTATGTATTTTCTGAAGTTCACCCACCTCTAGCAAACTCCACTTACAAACTATAGTGATAAAAAAAAAAAAGGTAAGGGATTTCCTCACTGTGAAATAAAAAATGTGCAGCATAGCACTTAAAAAGTAAACATGAAACATGGGCAGCTGAGAAATCAATTTAGCTGAACAAACAATCTTCCACGTAATGACTGCTAGTTATACATTTATGTCATGCCAGTCTGCCTGAGTGCAACGTTTGAACTGCTTTCTGTGACATTCTACCATTGATTTTCTCCATTAAGCTGCATCACAAAAATTGTTTTTTTTAAAAAAAAGATCCCCAGCTCCCGTAACAACTACTCAGAGGTACATTTAGCTATTAAAGTAAATAAAGGTATCACTGTGCAGTCCAAATGCTCCAAAGGTTGTTGTTTTTTTCTTCTTTTGGTTTTGTATAGCCTGTAATTGTATGCTATACCACTGCAACCTAGTAGAAACCAACTCTGTATGTCAATTCATGTTCACATTTCTGAAGGCTAATTCACCAGTGAGTGAAATGACACGCACAATAAGTGCATGGGTCTTCACCATTCTCCAATATTATGAGGGAAAGGGTTACTTTATAACACAACCTGTTCCTAATACTACATTTCTTACCTGTGTAATATTGTGTGTTTTGCACGATTCTCTATTGTTGTTTCGGCTCATTATTTAACTATTCAAACAAAAATGACTACTGAAAAGACTCCTCAAAGCTGATTGTGGAGTGAGGTGAGGACCATACCAGTGTTGCGTTGTGCACTGAAGCCCATAGCTGAAGCATAGTGCACAAGCCTGTGTAACCACGGTTTCAACAGGTAGCAAATTCAATATCAGGAAAATGTTGATTTTATGAAGTATCCTTTAAAGTTAATGCTAAAAGATCCTGTGCTATAGATAACAGGACCCAACCTCATGGATCACATAGAGCAGGAGTGTAAGGCTAAGATGAGGGGTGATTACCGATAGCACAGAAAGAGAACTTACTTGAGGGAACCTGCTTCACTTGACTGCTACATAATACTCATACATTTATTTATTTTTTTAACTCCTTAAATGATGGAAGAATACCAGCCGGGTCCTGTGTAATCACTTCTATAATATCTTTTTAAAAGGGTGTTGCCCTCAGGGATGCAAAATCTCAACTGATCTGAAAGCACAGTAAAATATTACTTGTAATTGGAATGAAATTGTTTTAGCAAGAAACCTAATAAAAGGAAAAGGTTTGTTTTATTTTCACAATGAATATGTATTATTACTTCATAAGTATGATTGACATTCTGTTAATTATCTTAATTTAAAAATAAAAAAAATGTCTGGCTGAATGGCTAAATGGTGAGGCTAACGAAACTCAGTAGTCAATATGGCTGTTACTTGTGCAGCATATTTGTGCACTCCAGCTAGAAGGGCAGCAGGGTTTTACGTCATAGATAAGTAAATGGTGCCCTCTACTGGTTCAGTGTAACACTGACTGTACTGACTTTAATTAAGGACAGTGAAAAGGATGATACTGTACCAAATCAAATTGTCTTGCTAATTTGAGTTTTTACCTGGGCTTATCGATGTGGGTGGTATTTTGTTGCAGCTGGCTGTCTTTTTGGCAGAAAATAACGTGTGCCTACAATGAGTAACTGGTGAAATGAATCTAATGAGGAAATGCAGTGAATCGTTTCTGAACCTATCAATAGAAGGCCACCCTGATGGGATATGGGAACTTTACCTCTCTTATAAATCAATCAATCTTTATTTTATATAGCATCTTTCATAGTGGACCACCATAACAAAGCATGTAACATTGAGCTATAAAAACAAACAGGTCCTGTAGAAAAATACCAATTACATGAATTGGTCCTGATAACAACAATATAGAACTACATATATCAATTGACACATATTGAAATGAGTAATTGTCAAATATTTTAAAATCTTTATTTCCCCTATCGAAATGCCAATGAACCAGTGACCACCATATTCATAACCATGCCAGTACATGCACTTACATATACATAATGCTTGTTGACTAAGATAATCATAATTGACTAGTTTGGTGTAAGGACTGCTTTAAACGGGTCATCAAGTATATACAAAAAAAAAAAAAAAAAAAAAAGATTGATATGAAAAGATAGAATGCCAAATGCCATACTTTAGTGGATAAACTAAATATTTTATGAAATGTGATTGCAGATTTACATAAAATTTAATTAACATTAAAATAAAAGTACTTAGAAATCTAGGATAACAGGTGGCAATTACAGTGCAGGGCATTCTTGAAAAAAAAAAAAAGTTTGGAATGTTTACCTTGAATGTTTACCCTGGTATGCTATGTTTTTCTTTTGAGAGGACCTGCAGATCGGGAAACTGTGCAATTACTTTTTTTTTTTAAACTCTTTGAACAGCTTTTCATTTCTAAAGCAACCAAGAGCAAGTTAGGCACATGGCCCAGATGAGGGTGAAGTATGTGATTATGATCAGAATAATCAGGCTTGTACAACTTATCTTAGATTTCCTTGGCAAAGATAGCGGTTGTTTCAAAACAGTCGTTAATGAGGGCCTCACAGCACCCCCTTCACCTGCCAGTCCCTATGACGTGGTTACTGACAAAGCGACAAATTACAAATCAAAGCTTAGATCAACTATTTCAGGGAACAGGAAAGACGCTTGTTTTAAATCAGGTTAGAGAGGGGAGAGTTTCTGTGGGGTTGTGCTCTTTTTTTTGGGGGATTTCATTTTAAAATGTACTCCCCCCCCCCCCCCCCCCCCCCCCCAAATATACATATTTTGAGTATATACCATTTGAAAATGTAAGTATATACAGTTGCTCGATAATACATTTGACCTAATCCGTGAGGTATCTAGGAATATTAAAAGTAATCCTACAACATGCACTCGCAAAGAATATTTGTGTATGCATGTATGTATATGTACAATACATATGTGTATATACAGAGAGAGAGAGAGAGAGAGAGAGTCTGCAAAAGAAATTCACGTCTCTTTTTATATAGCATAAATATATACATTCCAGTACAGTATGACAATGCCAAACAGAACAAAGAATAGGCTATAATGTTCAGTCCGATTTGGAGATACCAATATACAGCACATTTAATATGTAAATTTGAATTAGTAAGCAATAGCATATGATTCGATAGCTTTAAATCACCAGCAACCAGTATTGAAGGTTCAGCATTGTTTTTCAAAGTCCTTCTATCCCTTATAATGCACCATGGTTACAGAACCAGCTTGGTGAAATTCTATGTGAATAATAGTCACTGTTTAATTCACATTTTAGGAGATGTGCTCTGTGGCGCAAAGTTTAAGTTGTAAGTTGAATAAGGTCTCATGACGTGTACGACCTGGTCTTTTTTTCATATGCCAAGGAATCCTAAATAAACATAGCTTCCAAGTCCTCCCGTTTAGTCCATTCTGCACGCATGGTGGTCTGAATTGTTTGCCACGTGTGCTTCAGTTGTCAGGAAATGACTAATCACTGTTGTGAGATATAGAGTTTAGGATTAACAAATGACTGACAACTAAGTATGTACACCGCTTAAAGTATTTTATAGCTAAACATTTTATAGGTCTATTAATAAAAACAATACAATCGGAGTGTTATCTAAGTAATAATAAATAATATTGGGTAATTCTCTGTTGACTGATGTTTTAACATATAACAAGGAAATCGGTTTTGAATTAACTTTTTTTTTTTTTTTTTGCTAAAATCAAACTAATGCAATAGAAACCTCATCTCCTATAAGCCTTGTGTGTTTCGCTGCAGATATTTTACTGTCCCAGCTTGTTGGCATGCAGGCATGGGTCCAGAAATTGCTTTCCTGTTTTGAGCATGCTGAATGTTTCTATATCTACAGCCGTGTTTGTTAGGTCTCTTAGGCAGCTAATTTCTTTCTCTAATTCCATTTGCAGCGTTGGGGAGCCAGGGTTGCTTGTGCCAGGTTGCTGTGCAACAGATCTGCCAATCCACAGGTGTGTTCCAACAATCTCTCACAATTGTTCTCTTGCATTTAAGCAGAAAGAAAACAAAAATTGAATGGATTAAAGACACATGCAGGTACTAACATACGCTGCCAGGTATTTCAACGGGGGCTCGGAGGTAGGAGGCCCATGATGTCATGGTCGTTCTGCTAAGCTACTGTACTCTTATCACCAGAGGTATTTATACCTCCAGTCATTTTAAGATTGTCATCAACCCACTATCAGCATTGCCAGGACAAGCTAAAAGCTGATTAAATAGGCAAGAGATACTACCAAGACACAAGTAATAGGTTATAAAGGTGTTGACTCATTTCTTGAGGATTTTAAAAAGGTTACGAGGTAACTAGATATTTTGTTTTGATTAAACATTAAACACATAAGATAGCATATTTGTTCACTTTTTATTGATTTATGAATTGGACATGGCCAGGGTAAAAAAAAAAAAATTGACAAATGTTCTTTAAAAGAACTACAACTCCCAGTAGTTGGAATTCAGCTTCATTGTTATTTAATATATTTAGGACTAACAACTAGAATTTTGAGTTAGGGTTGCTTCCACTTAAGGAATTTTCTACTCACTTGTGAATAGAAATTGTGCAACAAATTGTTGTAATGTTAATTTCTCACATGCAATCATCACAAGTAGTGGATTGAAAGAAAATGTCACAATTAACACCTCTCCTAATGGAAAGGTTATTACTGAGATACAAAAACAGGCTATCACTACAATTACCCATATCAATCTCTGCAACTTTTAAAAAGTGATTACTTACTGATCTTTTCCAACTGCTGCCTGACAATAATGTCCAAAGTGCACTAGCTGGCTATGCAGTTGTTGTTTGGTCAGGTCACCTCTAAACTGGTGATAAGCAAGCAATAGATTATCAAAACCCAGATTTCAGACTGGTTTGAATGCTTGTGTGGGTGTGGGTTTGTTTCAAAGGAACAGGCGATGCTAAGTCTCTTGGTAAGAAGCTTCCACCAAAAAGTTCCTAAAACATTTGTTTTGGTCTTTCTAGTTAATCCCTGTGATGGAATTGGGAGTTATGTGTTATCACAGCACATCCTGAATGGTGTTTTGTGTTTCAGACATGATTTATTGAATTTAACTTAACCTGACCTATCTGAGTCATGCAACGTGGACTAAAGATTTCTGCCTGCACTATCTGCCCTTAGTGTCATTTCAGGTGTGAAGTTCAATAATATCTCTTCAAGTGAACACCTATGCACTCTAAAAAAAAGGCCAGGCCAGATAGGATAAAACCTAGTTAAGTAAACTAGCATTCAATTTGTATCAACACCAAGTCAGAAGAAATTAGCTTGGTTTTGTGTTTGTCAGTAGTGGCCTGTCAGGTTGTGAGTGGTGTGGGGACCAATAAAAGGTCCAAACGGTGGTTTATTTACAATTGTTCTTTTCTTTTATTTTCAAATGGCTCCCCTCTACCATCAATGGTACCGGGGAAATATACTCCGGTTTGCAGTCCCACACAATAAATAACAAACAAATACAGTGTCCAGGGTGCCAGTGCTCATTTTCTGTGGTGCTGTACTCTTTTGAACTGCTTTGACAGTGCAGGTGTTCTGGGTGGTTGTGCTGGCTCAGTAGAGACAACTCTGACAGCTGCAAAAAAAAAAAAAAAAACTGCGCTCCGGGTTGTCAGGGTCAGCGTAAGGGGCCGTACTCAAATAGCTGTGTCCTCTTTGTACTGCTAAACTCCTCTCTTTGTACTGCTAAACTCCTCCGCTCTATCCAATTGCTGCACGCAACACAGCTGATCACAATAGAGTTATTGAACAGTCTTACAGCTATGCCCCTTCCCATTCCGTCCTACCATTGTACCACCAACCTTACTTAATGCCCTTCTTGGTCAGGAGGTAGATTTGCAGCTGAGATTCATTCTGTCCCGTTCACATGGCCAAAAATGTTCTGGTAGCACACTAATACATGGGCCCTGGTACTGCAATGGATTACATGTGTGTATTGCTCTATATCACTGTGATACCATTGGAATGTGATAATATGACTGTGGTACCTCTCTTCCAATGGCTTGCATTGCCCCTTAGTGCAGATCCATAACTTTGTACTTAAAGATCACTTGGTAAGGGTATCAATCTGAATGAAACCCTATGTGTGCCATCCATTATAAAGTTTTATGATAGTAAAATCATAGCAAACTGTAAAAACGCATAGTGAACTCATGGAAAAGCATAAGCAAGCGCTGTAAAGCCCAAGGATGTATGATAAAGCCTATTAAAAAGCATGGCAAGTCATGGTAAACTATAGTAAAAGCATAGTATAACCGTTGGAAAGCATGGAAAAAATGCAAACTTACAGTGCCAATTTATCATGGTAAACTTGGGTGTCAAGGATGTATTTAATATTTAACAGTATTTTGTTAATATTTGTATTGTACGTATGGTATGTTGATATTGCTTTATAATGCATTGCTTCTTTTTGTATTTATTTTTTTCACCTGATGTTTTGCAAAGGCGTCCTTGAGAATGCCCCCTGGTAATTGGGCTGTCACAGCCATCACTCACTCGCCAGATAAATGCTCGACCTTCTCTTGCGCTATGTGAAATATGGCCACCCACCTGTAATCCTATGACCTTCCTAGCATTTATCACAGCTTACCGCTCACCTGAGAACCTCTCCCAGCTCAGCTCTACAATCTAAGCTGACAACAGTGCAACAAGGCACTCTGCTATTTTACAATCCTGCTCAGCTTCACGTTTCCAACCGAGCTCCAAAAAAAAAAAATTAGCAAGAAAGGAATCAGAACACTAATGAGTTCTTGCAACTACTGACATGCTGCAGAAACATTTCAAATCCTCTATTACCCACTGTTAAAACAAAACTGGGAATGTAGAAATAAAGTCAATAGTACTTGACTGAGGTAAAAAGGCTGCGCTTAGGATTCAGTTGTTGATATGCAGTAGAACGTATGCACTACATCTGACTTCATATCGGATGCAGTATTGTAATTTACAAGAGGGTCTAAGAGGGTAGAACTTATCTCACACATAGAACACAATCATTTTGCATGGTTTACACAAAACACAGAATACAGGAACTCATTATAATTGATTACAAATACTATGCAAAACTATTTAAAATCCCAAATTGGCTACGACAAACTGTATTAGAATATATCCCAGCAGCATTATTCATATCTAAAATATGCAAAAGCATCTACAATAGTTTATATCTCTTTTGATCTTATAGGTTTATGAGTACAGCAAGTCCTTAATTTATATATAAGTGGTGATGACTAAAGCAAGCTTTGGTTTAGTGTTGGGTTTAGGTTAAACAGACTCAGAATGTCAAGGGATATTTGTTCCAAGTCACTTAACCTCCTTGTGCTCCATCCTGCAGATGAGATGTTAAATCAATGTCCTATTGTAAGTGACTCTGCATATAATGCGCAGTTCACAGCCTACCTCTGTAAAGCACTTTGTGATGGTGGTCCACTATGAAAGGTGCTTATATATATATATATATATATATATATATATATATATATATATATATATATATATATATATATATATATATATAACCTGGAACCTTGAGGTCTCATGAGCATGTTGACAGAGCAAAAAAAAAAAATGTGCATGATTGAGTTCACTTTGTATATAGTAATCTGTCTTTCACCAGAATGATTAGGAAAAAATATTTGTAATCTCCTGTTACACATATTTTACAACTGAAAATCTGAAGTATACATAGTATGGTACTTGCTTGCAGGGCAATCTCTGCCTTCTCCAACTAAGCGTGCACACCCTGTACAAATGATTCATGCACTGCTTGTCTAACCCTAACCCCATTTCTCTGTTGAGTGTTGTGTTAGCTGGGCTGGGTTTTTCTGCGCTGTCACTTCATGCTACAACAGGACTTGTAGGTGAAGCAGATCGGACTGTGTGGAAAATAAGGCAAATTCCTTCACACTCCCTCCATCACAGGCCTGACCCCTGCCCTGTTGTGCTCGTGGCTGCATGTATTGCAGTCTTGTCATTAGACCCTCTTCTCTGTTGTTCCTCCTATCCACTTTGTTAGCAAGCCTCTGAAAACAATACAACACTAGTCTCATTCCATGCCTCTGAAACCCTTGGAAAGCACACAGCATTCCAAATAGGTGTTTTTTTAAAGTGTCCTGTCATGTCTGTCTTTATTATGCCAGTTGCGACATGATTCAAGTGGGATTGCGGAAAGCATGTCATGCTTCACGTGTTCTCTGTTTGACTTGGCTGCATGAGGGGAAGGTTCCACCGGTCTCTCCTGGACTAATGCATTGGGCAAAGAGTTCTAATTGCTAGCTGACACACCCCTCTATGTCACAGTACACAGTGTTTGTATCACTCCCTTCTCTGGGTCACTGGAAATGATAGGTGCTGAAAGCAGGTAGATTAGTTCCTGTTGAAACTTTATCCATGCCGTGCTCAGGCAGGAGACACCCCCCTAGCTTGCCAGGTGCAATCATACAAGACATTCAGTATACTAGGCTTGACAATCTAAATGGCCAGTTTGTTGCAAGCATCTGCCACGAAACAGGATTACATTACTTGTAGCAACAACTGCAGTCTCTCATGCCAGAAGTAGGTAAAAGTGAATCTCTCTAGGTTTGCAAGTTGCCAGTGAAAGTACAAGAAAGCACAGGCAAGCATGATAAAACACACACAGGAGCAATGTAAAACATAATAAAAGATAACTCCTGTGTAAACTGCCATGTGACTGTGTATACTGTATTAGAACTTATATTAAATATATTTAAAAATAACTGAAAATGAACTTGTGTGCATTTGAATTCAGTTTTGAGGATATTCAGACAGAAGGGCATCCAGGCAGTCAGCACCTTTAACACTGAACGTTCTATTCTTTACATCTACATAATATATGAGCACCATTAAGGTGATTTTGTCATAGCTGTGGTTACATGTATAGTCAGTTAGCAACTGCCTCTATGTATACAGTGATTAATTGTACACAGTGCTCAGCTAAATATTTGTCTTGTCAGTGAGCAGCGAGCAGACTTTTAGCAGATATACAGCTGCACAAAACCCAACTGACTGGAAATGGCTGATATTATGAAATACAAGCTGTGACCTCAAACCCCAGGATGGAAATGATTGTTTAATAAACTTGATAGCACATTTTCAATTGCATTTAAACACGATAATGTATTTTTACTTAAGTAATTGTTTTTACTTAAGATATACAGTAATCACGGACATAGTAGTCCTATTCAGCTTTGTACACATATGGCCGTTTTCACAAAGCTTTATCGCATAAATAAAATTCTGATTGATATTCATGAAAGTGAATGAAGATAACTGGGGTCTAATTTAACGATCAAAACAGTGGCAGACTAAATTGAGCTACCTTTTAATTCTGTATTAATCTTACAGGTGTTTTCCTACAGGGATTATTTTCCATGAATCCATTAATACAAGTACTATGGAAAAAGGACAGCAATATATTAGGTTTATTGAATCTACTCAACAGATCTAAACGGTAGCAAATCTAAATACCGCCAAAGTTCAAAAGATTAAAAAAGCAACCTCTAACAGTGTGTGTGAGTTTAAAAGTGTATCTGTGTCTTCAAATGCAAGTAAAATGAATGCAATATTTAAACATTGTCCGTATTTAGATCAATTTAACTGTTAATATAAATGCTATTTGGGACATGTTTCACTCATTCTTGTTAATCTATTTTTTATTTTTATTTTATTTTATTTTTATTTTATATTTAATTTATTATAGTGTCTTGCTACAATGGGGCATGTGTGTAAATGTTCATCAAATAGATTTATAATTGCTCTCATGGGGTCAAATCTGATTTAATGCTCAACCACAAAAACTCAAACATACAGAACACCAGGCAGAAAGGGACCTAACCCTGTAATGAGGCTCCCATATAACCTGAAGGAAACATACTGTACAATAGTATACTCATAAAAAAAAAGTATGTGATGAAATATTGATCATTGACTGTTTGAAAAAAGGGAAATGTTTCCCTTGGGACACCTGGTGGAGCTGCACCTTTGCCCTGGCACAGTTTCGTACCAGTCACTTCCTCCCTCATTAGGTTAACATTTGGATGAAAGAACAGGAAAGGCTCTTGCAATGGGTCAAGAGGTCCTGTTACAAGTAATTAGGGAGTCACTCCTTTTATCTTAGGTACCTTGTTAAACTGTTTCAGTGTCACTCAGGTTGATGAAATGTTAATTGGTGCTTTTATACATTATTAATGGGAATTTGTGACCTTTTGTTGTGTCAGGATGCTCGTGTGGATTATATGTCAAGGTAGAGTTTATTTTTAACAAAAGCATAAAGATAAAATAATTTGCTGTACATTTCAGTGTGGAGAAAGGCAAGTCACTTCAGTTTTGTTCAATGTTACAAAACCAGTTGGACTTAACTGGCCTTACCACTTTCAGCAGCTCTGCAGCATCAGGGGAGTTGCAAATAAATATTTCTCTTTAATTGTGTCAGGTGACAAACAATGGGCCTTCTGTAGGATAAACAACTGAAATACCATATTTCCTTTACAATACTGTAAAAAAAAAAAAAAAAAAAAAAAACAGCAGAGACTATAACATTCAATGTCATACCCATTTTGGGGAGATAACATAAAGAACAGATAGATCACCCAGTCATTCTGCATTTGGGGTTATCACACACTGCATTGTCTGAAATACTGCTTTTAAAGGTTCTTAGCCTATTTTGTAGACGGGACAATTATCTATTTCCATTGTTCCATTCTCTTAGTGAACAAAGGACTTGAGTGGGGTTAACTAGGCAAAGAAAATACACAGCCCCTGAGCACCAACGTTTTTTTAATTTAATTTGTTGGTTTTTTTTTATTGATCATAATGTGCATTTAACGCATGGATGTTGAGTCTTTTGTCCAAATCTACAGTGAAATGTTTATTAAATAAATATGACACGTGCTACAGACTAGTAAAGACAACCTTTGGCCACAAGAAACCATAAGCAACAGCTGTCTAGCCTTGGGAGCTGTTTAATTCTAGGACTGTCCAGACACAATCTGTATAGGTAGACTTTAGAAGCCATGATGATATATATCTTGTGCCTGTGAGCTACGATATGTTAGCAGTGATTTGAGGCTTTGCACTCGCGTGGGTGTTTTATTACTGTTCAGTTGCTTTGTGGTCCTGCAGCTCCCCTTACTGCACTGAAAAATACATTACACAACCTCGACTCAGTCTTGTGACTCCAAGAATTCACAGCATTGTCTTTGTAAAAGTCACTGGTAAAAAAAAAAATAGATTTTTCTTTTTTTCTTTCTGTCTCAAACTACCAGGTCATCTGATCCTTTGAAATAAAATAGTTTGTTTGCTTTTATTACATGTAGAAAATAATGGCAGGATATGAACATTGGTATTTGCATCTCCTTTCAAGAACCTCTCAAGTAACTAACAGATCATGACACATTTAACAATTAGAGTGTTTGGTGCATAAATTGAGATCTAAGATCATATAATCAGCCAGTTCAGTTGAACACATACTGGGGGCTTTCCAAATGTAATTTAATCTACTGTCTCGGTGCGCTTTTTAACAATGTATTTCAGTTACTAAAATTATATTATATATCTAGCAGTTTCAAGCTGTAGTGCCAGAAAACACAGCTTTAATTTATAAACATAAGAAAAAAAATCTTACCTATCATATTGCAGTAACAAGTTTCACACTGCAGTAACTATCTGTCCAGCAGAGGGTGCGATTATACCAAAATCAAATAACTTTACGCTCCACTAATACCACATGTATTTATCTCTAGGAGGAGGGCTGACACCTCTGGGGGAGCAAAAAAAATACACTTTGATAGGCTGATTAATATAAGTGATACAGTATCTGAAATACAAGCAATCTCCTTTTGAAGGCTGATGAAATATCCACAACTGCTAAAGGCAGAGCCAAATATAATACTCAATATTAACTTTAAAGTTTAGAGTATTAAAATAGACCTACTGGACTTGGATGGATTTGGTTTCTAAAAGCCAAAGCTTTAAGCATCATGTCTTCTTAGCATAACTGCACTTGCATGAATCCCCTTTTGTTTTGCTGTTAAATACTCACAACTCTGTAAATGTGGTGGCACTTCGTTTGATCTCCTTTGCTGCAGGTAATAAGACCCAACCTATCCCACTGGAAGCTAGTCTTATGGGCAAGCGAACGTTAAAGTTACACAGGAAGTGAACTTGTGGCAGAGAAAAAGAGTTCTAGCAGAGAAAATGTTCAATTAACAGAATAATAAAGAATGTACTCTGTTTTACTTGACAAAGATAACAGATGTTTAAAATTGGTTATTCTATCTTTGACATCAAATCTTCCTCACAGATGATGTTATTATAGTTAAATCGTTGCCGTTTGATCCCTCTTAGATTTTAAGGATGTGTACCAGCCTATAGATCTATTTAGGAGCTTAGGAAACATAGACCCGTTGAGGCAAACAGAGATTGTCAGTATTAATGCAGCTTGACACACATTGCACTATATCTCACAGCGTGGGATTTGGATTGAATCTCCAATTTCTATTAGGTCACTACAAGTCACTTTACTTGTGGTTCATAATACAAATACTCCCTTGAGTACCGTAGATCAGCTTCGACTGAGTGCGATCATACATTACAACCTTCCACACTGCACAGCAGGTCAGGGGAGCTAATTGAATAGAAGGACTGAGATACAGACATGCACACACACACACACACATACACACACGCACGCACACACGCACACACACACACAAGTGACTGACAGAACCACTGATAGACTTTCAAATACCCATATCGTTTCCACCGTCAGAGGATTTATAAGATATGTGATACAACATGGTGGGGGTTGTTTCCATTGGGGTTATATTTACCAAAGAACAGTGATATGGTAAAAAGCATTTGTATTTGTATCTTCACAGAACATTTTAAAGAGTGCTTTGAAGAGCACTAAAACTGGTAACAGACCCTGATTAGCTCTGCCTTACCAAAGATAACGTTACTGCTGGTAGAATGATATTAGTGCTGATGAAATCAACCCATTATAATTTTTTTAAGAAAGCCATATCCAGTTGTGGTAAAGCATTGTAAAGCAGACTGGAAGGAAGGTGAATCACATTTAAGTATGGTAAAGCAATGGGATGTCAGTATTGCAAATTAAATAATATCAGAAGGCCAGTGGTTGACCAGACATCAGTAGTGTACCAACCACTGATGAACTAGACTACAATTCAGAGCATGTATCTTCTGTGAAGAGTGGCGTGCTGTTTGACAGCTCCATTTTGTGGTTCCATTTATTAAAGCTGCAGTGTGCCACAAATTATGCTCAAATTATTATTACTTTTTTATGTGTTTTTGTCATCTAAAAAGCTAATATTTAAATAATGGGCTTGTGAGGTATAACATTATAACATTTTTATATTAATCCAATAAATCTAGGTCTGTGATGCAATTAAATAATAAAAGCAAGTTTGTTACACTGGTAAAAAAAAAAAAAAAAATAGTGTATCTTATAGTACCTTGTTGAGGCAAACATTTGTCCCATTCTGTTGTTGTGGAATAGAATGCAGGCGTGTTAATACATTGCAAGGCTAGCTGGGATAGTGGATGTGTGTAGAGGATGTCTGAGCAATTCAATTTGTTTAGCTCCTGCACAGCTAGTGGAAACTTGTGTTAAAACAGGGCAGAACTGATTGGTACCAAGGCATTTTATTATCAATGACTTATATTTTATAAATATTAAACAATTGTGGGAAATCGTATCTTTACCACAAAGCAATACTGGATGCAGACAAAATCCCATCAGATTAGATCTGGTAAATTGAGTTAGCCCACACAATCAGTGTCTGTCTGTGTCATGCAAATGCGTCATGAAATATGGGCAATCTATCCGCTCACAGGCTGTGGCTGAAGAGAATTCCTTGTCCCCACTCCCTCAAACTGTTGCATCCTCTTGCAGTTTGGTCATTTTGAATGTTGCAATAATTTATTTTAGAATATTTTTAGAAGCTCAAACCCTAGCTACCAAGGGTTTGATGCTGTTTAAAGACCTATTAATTGACAATCAATGGAATTAGATGCAGGGAACAGTTCTGGAACAGCTACGAATCCTATTAGATAATCCATCCAATAAACATTCTCTGCAGAGCACATGCAGTCCTGGTGAGACTAACCTTTAGTAAACTGGTGGCTAATGCATTCCCCAGCAGACTAATCCATGTGCACAGCACTGGGGTGCCCTATTGTTGCTGTGATACTTCTTATCAAAATAGTGTAATTTGATCCAGAATCCTGTTATTGGCATATAGTTCATTATCACATTAAAAAACACATTTAGGAGCTCCTTGACGATGCCTAGTATCAATAATGCAAAATTGTTATTATTATATTGTATAATACGATGTCTGGTGCAATATATAATAACAACAGTAACAGTATATGGCTGGCTGGCTCTGAGGGTGTGATACATATGTGACAACATGACTTGAAGAGTGTAAAATGATTTTGGGGGTGCAATATGCATATGGTAGCTGAAATTCAGTTCCAGTTTTGTCTAGAAGGGGGAATGAAAAGTTATTAGGTTCCGTTAGCACATTGTCGATACGGTTTGTGGTTCAAATAATCGCCTTCATGTGTCTTTTTGTTTAGTTGTACATAAACAATACAACGGTAGTCAGTATATTTGATGAATAGTTGTAGAAATGGAAGATCTCTTTCGAATCAATAATCTATCTGAAGCATCCCTTAAATTGCATGTTTCACTTGCATGCTATATATCATCTGTACTGTCGTAAAAATCTATAGAAATCGCTTGATTTGTAAATGTACTGTAACAGTACATCAATATGAATATGTTAGGAATCCAATAGCTCCTCATCTACCACAATAATAGCACAAAGTTGTACAATAAGGTCAGTAAAATAAAGTAAAAACGATATTGTTAATATAAATGAAGACATATTCATATTTTTGGTAGTTTAAAAGTCTGATTTGAGTTTGTTGTTTTAATCTTGAGTGATACCATGAAAAGTGTCTTCAAACCTGAAAAAATGCCTGTCATGTTATTAGTTTTAATTATTAAAGAAGCCAGATATATAACTGATGGGTATGACAACAGAGAAAAGCAAAAGCCATATTTGTTTAAACAGCAAACAAACCAAAATTCTAAATTAGATCTGAGCCTTTTGCAGGAGTTCTAGACTTGAGAAATTTTAGATGTGACATGGACATAAAACCAGTCATGTGGAAAACTAGCTTCTTGCTTCAGCAAGGCTAAATCTTCTAAACGGTAACTGAATGATCAATTCTGTTTTGTTTGGGGGTTTTTTTGGCAAATGGTTTTTCTACGTACTCATTCCAAATTTTACCTAGGGGGATTCAAACTAAAAGAAAATAGCATTTAACACCTCTTCCCCTGAATACAGTATTTCATTTTATAGTATATCTATCTGCACAGTAGGAGTAAATATTTTCCCCAGGATTATACAATGTTAAATGAAATCCACCTCCTTTATGTTGTATTAATAGATAAGCTCTTGGGGCTTTCCAATATATTTTAAAAATAGCAAACAAACAGAAAATACATTTATAATACAGATTTGAATTTCAATATTTAATGTGAAACATAATGTTGTCAAATACAGTGATCATCTTTTATATGTGACTTATGCATAAAGAAGAGCAAGGCAAATTACTGGTACATGTGCAGTGTAATTCTTTTGAAGTTGAAAAAGGCTTAATAAGCTGACGTTGAAAAGTAATGTGAGTAAATAATGAAGTGATAATAAAGAAACTGTAAGTCCTTTGATATGGTTATTGTTTTTATTACATTATGCAGGAGAACTCCTCACAAGCACGTGACTGGGTATTCTGACGATACATGAATTCACACAAGCTTATATAGAATGTAAGTCATTACATAGTCACAAGACATGTGATCAGCTACACCCTCCTCTGCTCTACCTTCTCAGTCCAATCACAGTGAGACAGCATCGTATTAATCTCACACCCCTTGCTTAGTGTTATTCTGCTCTCAGTGGACTTTAACACCCTAAACTAAACTTGCCTTGTACCAAATGCTGGTTTCTAACCAGTTTCTTATCTTAGCCCTGAACCACTCCCATGTGGGCTGCTAATTGTCGTATAACAGGAGTTAAGGGCTTTTATCTGCATGCCCTTTGGGATTACGTTATCTTTGTGCTGGTTATTTTGCTTTTCTGCTAATCTACAAGTTTTTTGTACAATGCTTACAAAGCTTATCATAGTATGATACAACACAGATGTTTTACTTCACTACCCAATTTTAGTCTTGTTTGTGAGACTGCGGTTACTGTGGCCATTCAGGCTTTGTCCACCCTGTTGCTTTCCTTGAACTGTGTGGGTGGTTTCTTGTTGCAGCTGAACTTAGTTTTCTAGTGAAACCTGCTACCATCTCACCTTTATTCAGGGACGATTTAACAGTGTCTACAAAATTTGTTTCTCAGGTTTTAAACTCAATTTCATATTCTTACATGTTTTCCAACAGAGCCCTGTAATCTCATTCCCAGTCACAATCTGATCTTGACAGGGGCTTTAGGTTCTGATAGACTACAACCCAAAACGTATTCATCTAAGTTTCACTTCTGAAACTGGAAAATAGTGATTACTGAGAGTACTTGAATATATATAACGTTCCGCGTTTCTGGTTTATTCAGAATTTTACTTTAATTACTTTAATTTTTTTTTTGGACGTCGGTTTTTACTGATTTATACCTGATATTTGTCTATAATTCAATATTTTCAAGGCACTATTTTCTAGGAAATGCACAATATTTTGATTAAAATGCTGTTTTATTTTGACTCCGCCATTGTGCAGCCCTACACTGTATCCTAGGATACAGCAGACGTTTAAACATCAGAGGATCAAATAACATTCAAACGTTGTTCTCTTGTCACTTCACAAACACATTATCACCTGATTATGTTGGCCAAAAACTCAACTGAAATACTTACACAAAAAATATAATATGTTTAGTGGATGAGGAATAGGGCTAAAATGTAAATCAGTTTATGAATATTCAAAAGAATACTGTTTCGAAATGTATACAAAAAGCAAAAATAGCAGAAGTGGGTCAGATGCGAGGATGCATAGCATTGCAAATACTGCTGCATTGAGATACATGTTCACGCTGGCAATAAAAAAACAGAGACAAGCAATCCATGTACAGTGCCTATAGGAAGTATTCACCCCCCTTGGACGTTTTCAGCTTGTTGTGTTACAACCTGAAATCTTGATGCATTTAAATGGGATGGGATTATTTTAAAGATGTTTGGTTACCTGCTAGCTACAATGCAGTCTGTAAAAAAAATATATTCTGAAATATATTAACATATTTTGTTAAAATATTTTCATCATATATAATGTGATATTTTCAGATTTTATATTTAAATATCTTCTGTCAAATATTGCGGTATATTTTTTGAAATACATTATGTTCTTTTCGGGTGGGGAGCAGTGGGGGGAAGAGACACAGTGTGAGTGACTGCTGCCCCCTGTAGTGTAAAGAAGGTAGTGCATGTATTATGCCTCTCTTCAGCAGTGGTTATGATCTAGGCATGGCTGAGTTTGCTCTCAATCTCTGCCTGTATATTGGGTTGCTTTGCTCTGTTGATCTCCAAGTCTGTGCTTAAAACACTGGCACCTCCTTAATGCTTCAATATATTTCACAATACATTTCAAAATATGTTGCAATATTCTAAAATGCTACATGCAGGACCATTTATAGTATTATTTCCCTGTGAGTAATGAGTATACATTTGACATAATCGTCTTTGTACAAGATGGAAATCTCTTTTCATCGCTGTAACATCAGCTGTTCACATTGTTCACGCAAAGTCTGAATCTGAAGAAAAGGGGTATGTGAAAACGTTATATTTTTCCCCGGCACTCAGCTTGTGTTGTGCAGAGTAAGTCTGGGTTACTGTCTTTGTGCCGTCTGCAAATCAGCAGGAGCTGTTGCAGTGTGTGTAACACTTTCTCCCGCTGTTCTTCACATCTAAGGTGTTTTTCCCATGTTCCTTAGGATTAAGATTGAGACTTCTGCCTCTTCTGAAGTCTTTTTTATGAGTCATTTTCTTCCAGTCCCAGGGATCTGAGTTACTGGTTACGTGTATTAAACTGGTTTCTGTATTACTTATACAATATGCTTGCACTTTTCAGAGATAAAACATATTGCCTCATGCTGAGAATAAACTGTTTTTTTTTTTTGTTGTTGTTTTTTTTTTTGTCTGTTTGTTCCCAATTAGTCAATAAAACTGTTGCAGTCCAAATAAACACCTACAATACAAGATTATTATCAATATTAATTTCAGTAGACCAGTTGATCATGATTCTTAATTTTCAACATACACTTTTTTTCACAATATAAAAAATGGCACTTTTAAAAAATATATGTGTTTAGGGCTGTAATATCTATGGATTGTTCCAAAATGGCATAAAGGCTGCAAGCATGTTACAACAGGAACTGCACAACATTACATTACACAACATAGGTTTCACAGTGCATTCATTCACTCTGCAAGACTCCATTTAATGAGAAAAGGTTGCATGAAGAGCTTATGGATCTTAGCTGCATTTTGACCTGACAAGCACCCTCCAGAGCGATGTATTTTGATTTATTGACCTGGTAGACAGAACAGAAACTATTAGCAATTTTCTAAATCTCTATAGAAATAAACGATCAAGAGAATGGCTATCAAATGATTCCAAGGAAGGACTTGTAAACAAGTCCTGAGGATTAGATAATCAAAAAGAAAAAAGAGAAGAACGACTTAAGACACAAGCGACCTTAATATTTAAGCGATAGAGCAGTAGGTAACCGCGACTGAATTATATAGTTATACGTCCCAAGCCGTCCACTCCGCCTCTTCAGTCTTGGTGGTTTGGGGAGGGGAAAACTCATCATCCCTTCAGTGGTCGTTATGACGTCACTGAGCACGGATTGGAATTTAGATGGTTTGCGCGGGTATTACAACCTAAACCTGCAAAGGGCACAACCGCAGTGTAAATGCTGGGTGAAAATGATAAGAATCTTTAAGTTTAGGTCCAAGGTGGCAGTGTAGATGCAGCAGTAATGTAGTAACTTCCCTTGAGAATGTGTTCGTCCTCTTCTGTAAATGAGACTATGGTGAAAAAAAAAAAAAAAATCTTAAACTACTTCCCTGCGGGAGAAAATCAGGAGCACGCCCAGAAATCTTTCACCTGGCAAAACTGAACCACACCAACATCCAGTCTCAGGCCGATAACGACTCTGCATTAACATGCTGAAAGTGTTTCAGCCAATCAGAGTGCTGCGTTTTTGTTATTTCCTGAGTTTCACAGCACCTTCACTCACAGTAGAAAACCGCAATCAGCTTACACTATCATTTCCCTTTCTAAAAAATTAATAAACACAGCGTACTGCCATCAAGACAGAGCAGCAACTACACTGACAGCCAGATAGTGCACAACAACAGTAAAAGGTACAAATAAACCTATTTAAAATACAGATTTAAACTTTGGGAAAAAGTATCTCACAAATCTGTTACGCTGGTTCCATTTCTAACCATTACTCTCACAAGCCTACAACTAATGTAATCATTACTGATCATACTTTTATAGAAATGACACAGGTAGAACTAATTTTATATCACTTCACCAAGCCTTCTACAATCTTTATTAAAGGTCTCTTTAAGGTCATTAAATTATTATTATTTATTATTATTATTATTTATTATTTTTTTTTTTTTTTTTTCCAAACAGCTCTTGAGTTGACATTAATAGTGTCTACCATGTGAAATTTGATTATATATACCAGTATTGTGAAAAAGTATTTGTCCCCTGTCAGATTTTTTGCATTTTTGCATATTTTTGACATTGAATGTTATCAGATCTTCAACCAAAATCTACTTTTAGATAATAGGGACCCTGAGTGAACACATAACACAACATTTTGATACTTATTTCATGTATTTATTATAGAAAGTTATGCAACACCCAATGCCCCAGTGTGAAAAAGTAATCACCCCCTTAGACTCAATAAATGGTTACGCCACCTTTAACAGCAATAACTGTAACCAAACACAGCGCCATGGAGGAATTTTGGCCCACTCCTTCATGCAGAACTGCTTCAACTCAATGACATTTGTGGGTTTTCGTTTCAGGTCCTGTCACAACATTTCAATGGGGTTTAGGTCTGGACTTTGTCTAGGCCATTCCAAAACTTTAAATTTCTTTTTCTTCACCCATGCTGATGTAGACTTGCTTGTGTGTTTCGGATCATTGTCTTGCTGCATGACCCAGCTGTGCTTCAGCTTCAGCTCACAGACGGATGGCCTGACATTCTCCTGTAGAATTCTCTGATACAGAACAGAATTCATGGTTCTTTCAATGACAGCAAGTCGTCCAGGTCCTGCTGCAGCAAAGCATCCCCAAATCATGACACTACCACCACCATGCTTGACTGTTGGTATGAGGTTCTTACTGTGGAATGCAGTGTTTGGTTTACACCAGACATAACGGGGCCCATGATGGCCAAAAAGTTCCACTTTGACTCATCTGTCCATAGAATATTGTTCGAGAATTCATGAGGATCATCCAGGTGCTTTTTGGCAAACAAGATGAGCATTCATGTTCTTCTTAGTGAGCAGTGGTGTCCGCCTTGCTACTCTGCTATGAATCCCATTTTTGCCCAGTGTCTTTCTGATGGTGGAGTCATGAACACTTACCTTAGCCAGGGCGAGAGAGGACTGCAGATCCCTGGATGCTGTTCTAGGGTTCTATGTGACTTCCTGGACGATTTTACGCCTTGCTCTTGGAGAAATTTTGGCAGGACGTCCACTCCTGGGAAGATTCACTACTGTCCCAAACTTTCTCCATTTGGACAATATGGCTCTGACCATGGTTTGGTGGAGCCCCTGAGCCTCAGAAATGGCTTTGTAACCCTTTCCAGACTGATAGGCATCCACAACTTTTTTTCCGGAGGCCTTCAGGAATTTCTTTTGTTCGTGGCATGATGTGCTTCTAGAACCTGTGTGCTGACAACTTGTGTTGATTTATACTGGGCAGAGCTGGCCCAAATCAGGCCTAATTGTTAACCAAAGTATTCAAACATCTTACCCTAATTATCCCTTTAATTGGGTTGAGTTAACTAGGGGGGGCAATAACTTTTTCACACCTGAAGATTGCATGTTTCATTACCTTGCACAGCAAACAAATGAAATAAGCACCAAAGGATCTGACCAAATTCAGTGTGAAAAATGTGCAAAACTGCAAAAAATCAGACAGGGGGCAAAAACTTTTTCACAGCACTGTATATACACACTGACTATAGAAAGTCTACACCCACTACACTTTCAAAATGTTCACCTTTTGTTGCCTCATAGCCTGGAATTAAAATGCATTAAAATTGTTTGTTTTTTTTCCCCATTTATCTATGCATCCTACCCCACAAAATCCAAGTGAAAAAAATATTCTAGAAATTTGTAGAAAATTAATTAAAGATAACAACTAAAATAGCTTGGTTGGAAGTGTCCACCCCATTGTAATAGCAATCCTAATTTAGCTCAGGTGTAACCAATCACCTTCAAAATCACACACCAAGTTAAATCGCCTCCAGCTGTGTTAAATCGTAGTGATTCACATGATTTCAGGATAATTTCAGCAGTTTCTGTAGGTCCCCCCTTGCTGTGTAGTGCATTTCAAAGCAAAGACTCAACCATGAGCACCAAGATGCTTTCAAAAGAACTCCGGGACAAAGTTATTGAAAGGCACAGGTCAGGAGATGGGTATAAAAAAAATATCAAAGGCCTTGAATATCCCTTGGAGCATGGTCAAGATGATTATTAAGAAGTGGAAGGTGTATGGCACCACCAAGACCCTGCCTGGATCAGGCCGTCCCTCCAAACTGGATGACTGAGCAAGAAAAAGACTGATCAGAGAGGCTACCAAAAGGCCAATGGCAACTTTGCAAGAGCTACAGGCTTTTATGGCCAAGACTGGTCAAAGTGTGCATGTGACAACAATATCCCAAAGCACTCCACAAATCTGTCCTGTATTACTCAAGAAAGCCCACCTTGGATTCCATTTGAAGTATGCAAAAAACACTCGGGAGATTCTGGAGCCATGTGGCACAAAGTTTTGTGGTCTGACGAAACTAAAATAGAACTTTTTGGCCTAAATGCAAAGCGTTATGTTTGGCGCAAACCCAACATAGCGCATCACCCAAAGAACACCATCCCCACTGTGAAGTATTATTTAATGTTGGATTTCAGTGCTACTTGCATGAATTGTCTCCCAATAAATTCAGTAGATACTGAACATTTCACAAGCTTAATTGTGTGTGTGTGTTTACCATTAGAAAAATATGAACTTGCATTCTCATAGCAAATTTTAAGAAAGCATAGGGTTTCAATTAATAAATTAATAAATAAACTGCTTCTAGAGGTCTAAGCATTTCTACTGATCTCCTGACAACATGCAAGTTCACTCTGCATTATTTGGATAACTTGCTCTTTGAACTTCTTTCCAGTAATAAACAACACAAGCGTGGACAGTATGATATCGATCTGTTACAAAACTCAGTTTGTTGTCCTGTTCGCACTAGTGCAGTATTGCAAAGTCTCACGAGAAGCGACTCGGCCTTTCTGTACAAATTCCTTTTTTTTTTTTTTTTTCTAATGACGTGCATATGCATTGACACCAGTCAATCACCAAAACCACTCGTGCACTCATTTTTAACTTTTGAAGTCACGTCACCTACTGCAAGAAAAAAAACGGCGACTCTGAAAAAAATAAAAACAAAAGCAATCCCAATTACGCTTATTATAAGCGGACTTGGCAACTGTGCACTTGTGTGAAGTGTACCTTCGCGTTAACATAGTGACCCCCTCTGCTGAGACCACATCTAGGCGTCACTTCCTGGATGATGACAAGCTTTAGCTAGTTTCGGGATGAGTGGAGCAGAAGCGGCGCAGACTGAGCCGAGGAAAGCGAATGAGGTGCAGGGGGCTGTAGCGACACTGAGCGAACTCGACTCCACCACCACTAACCTGGCGGAAGATTCGCACTCAGGCATGGGGAACAAAAGGCGATTTTAATTACACAAACAGCGAACCTGGACCTGTAATTAAGGCGCTAAGAGAACTGGGAAAATTATATATATATATGCTTTTAAAAAGGGATTGTTGTTTAAACCGCGAGGAGATTACACCAGGATGCTACGGTGGATTCGACAACAGCTGGTATGTTAAGAGCCCCCAATATCTGATAGTTACCGTTTTGTATTGTTGTTCTGGCGAGACAGGCGGGTTTCTGGGTATAGATCCGAGTATAGCTTCGAGTCAAAAGGTGTATATTTAATCAATACGTGAACTCAGGAAATAGCCTGGTTTAAATAGTGAAGAAGGCCTTATAATGTTTAAAGGTTAGAGAGTAGAGTTTATCTGATTGCAAAAGTTATGTGCATGTTGCTGCTAGGTTGTTACTCAAAATGTAGGTTTTGTTCAAACTAGTGTTAACACTTGCTTGATGTTTGTCTTGTGACGTTACGTTAATTTTATTTTTATTTTTTGTTATCATTATTTTTTATTTAAAAGTTTAGACCAGGTAATTTCAAATAATAATAACTTCCGAGGAAGGCCATATTGCAAAAAGCGTGCGTTCCATTATAATTCAGGTCCGGTCATATCTTAACTAGTGACAGCACAGGTAATCGGGGTAATGCATTCTTTGGAAACTTTGACAAGTATAACGTGTGAGGAAGGAACACCTTCGGAGTGACAACGGTACTTTATTGTCTTACTCCGGGGCAACCGGTAGAGTAAGTGACACGCCCAGACAAGAGTCCCGAAATTATACAGCAGTGACCAGAAGTTTTGCATAAGCCTATTTTGCTTCATAAAGTCGAACGAAACCTGTTGCGTTAACAATAACACTGAATAGCATAACGCTTTGTAGTTTTCCATATACTTAACGAACAAATGACACAAAATTGAAAACATTTTGAACATCGAATTGTCTTTTCTTGTCATGCAGACATTAACTGCATGAAAGTGCTGCAATTCATTGTTAGTCTGTTGTGTTAAAGTGGGATTGTGTTTTTTAATTCTGGATTTGACAATCCCAGAATTGACAATCTGAACGAATTCTGGTTCTAGTGTTATGTTCCTTTTTAAATAAAGTAGACCAAATATATGCCCCAATATTTAAAAAAATTGTATACACAGTATACTACTGTGCTAGAGAAATAATCAAACCATGATTTATTTTAAAATGTGTAACAGCTAAGTGAGGGCTTCATTGCTAAAACTGTAATCTAGCAAAACATGCTTTAAGCGATTGTCAAAGATTTGTGAAAAGACCAAATGACATTATCTGGATTCGTGAATAAACAATGAAGTCATGCGGTCTTTATGAAGGAAATAAATTGGGCAGTTATTTAAATATATTAGCAAGGCTGTTAAGTTTGTAGTAACAAATACTTTGCAAGTAACAAAAGTGCTTCTCTCTGCAAAATACTTTAGGCATACTGTTATAAATGATCACAAATGTTAGAATTTCTAAATAGACCATCAGTTATACTTTTTTATATGAAACCCTATTTGCAATAAGTGTTTCTTGAATTAAAGCAGTGTAACCAAAGCCATTAGGACCCACAATTTGAAACATTTGGCAATGAGGGAAGGAAACATTAACATTCATTAAGCTACAGTTAATTTGTTTTGGGACTCTTGTCAAGTAGACGTAGTTGATTTGAAAACAGGAACTGATGCAGTAGGTAAAAACACTTCTCTGAAGAGCCTTTACAAACCAGAGATGATCAGATAAAGTATATATTTACATCTCCTGGGTGTGAGATTGAAAAGAAACATGTTTGATCTCTCTGGTGGATGAAGATGAGAATCACACCTGTTCATTTCGAGCCAGTTTGCATGCAGATGTTCTCATGAAGCTGTGGCAAGCTTTGTTCAACCTGACAATCAATAACAGAACCGAGCTGAGTGTGTATGCACTGTGCAGTATTTCAAATGTGGGTAAATAATAATTTATTTCTGCTATTAAGAGTTGATTTTCTAACTCGCTTCTGGAAGACAATATGTAATCTGAGCCAGGTTGCGTAAGTAATCAACCAAGTGATTAAGATTAAGAAAGACTTAACCCAGTTTCCCTGACTCCAACCCCCTTTGCTCTCTCTAAATGAAAAAATGGCAAACCATGTCAAGAGGACACCCTTAGACATGCTCCCCTGTATTTTTACAGGTCAGAGGAGTAGTGCTTTTAATTCAGGGATTGTTTTAACTAAGATGGTATTCCTGTGTTATATTTTTACTGGTGTAAATTCCCTAAGGCAGTTTTAGCTGGTGCATGCATACATCTTCCTTTCTTAAGCCTTCTTGCCTCAATTTTACCAGCTGAAAAAAACAGATATTCTGTTGATACTACCTGCAGCATGAATGTCCTCTACAAACAAAACTAAAGTTGAAAAATTAAAGAACAAAAAAGCGATCTTTATTTTACCGAAAGTACAGAACTGATTTTTTAAATATTGGGTTATGGGATAATAAAACCAAATAGGGAACTACAGTATAACTTTACTGTAAATATATGTTTTGTGGTGATGATGACATACTTTATTGGCACAGCAGTGTTGCCATGTTCTATAGGATCGTGAATTGCCTTCAACACACAACAGAAATTTAACCATCTCCTTAAAAATAAATGATGTAGTTATATTGCATTCTGTGTAACATGGTCGGAAACTATAGTATAAAAGATAAAACTGAAACGGCTGTCTGCTGGTTAACTTAGATCTGTATTGCCTCTGCTGTGCCTTTGTAAAAATTATTTGAGTCCATGCTAATTTCTTATGAATCATCAGAATTTTGAGTGTGGGTTATAGCTGCTGTAGGAGCCTTTGTTGAAGTGCAGTGTTAATATCAATTACTGACTTTCTCTAAGTGTGAAATACTTCCTTTCAGCTAGTATCTATTGTACCCTTTTTTTAACCTCACTTGTGTATAAAACAACCAAGTTAGGCCACAGTTTGAGTTACAAATAATAATAATAATAATAGCTGAATTAATATAATAATAATAATGATGTTGAAAATCACATGTAACGATGTAAACAGTTATTCAATCATAAATCATGCAATTGTTTTTTTGTTTTTTGTTTTTTTTTTCCTGTTGCTTTTCACTTTAGTCCAACTTAGTAGGCAGATGTTTTTTGCATCACCTGTGCAAACTCTGAAATTTCAAGATCTATTTCAGGTCGTCGTCAGCCAGGGCCTGTATCTCTGGTATTAGCAGCATCATGTCTCATCTGTTTATAGCCATACTGGCATTGAATGTCACGTTCAGTCTAATGCCAGAAGCAGTAGCCTGTGTGCAGTTAAAGTTTGAGATCAAATAGACGTACAATAAGGCTATATCGAGGTGCATTTTTGTTAATGTAGGTTTTTTTTTTTTAAGTTATTTATTCCAACTTTGTATGCATTCATAAATTAGAGTTGGTTTGTCTCTGAGCTAATTTTATTTGAAGGAAAGACAAGTGTCAAAGGAAGCATTGTCAACCCTATTCTAAAAATGTGAGCTGTGAAGAACCTAGGTTAATGTGGTCCCGGCTAGAATAGAATCTCCTAAAACAATCAATAGCATCTGTATTTATAATACAGGCACCAGTGAAGCGTAGCAATTTGCTGCGCACTGTAGGAATTACAGTTTGATCCAAAAGTTAATGCAGGCATAATAAATATTCAGTCCTCATAACTTCTGGCAGCAGGGATATACAGTAGTGCTGTCAAGCTAACAAGGTTCACCTTTTTAGTAGGATATCTATCTATCTCTATCTATCTATATATATATATATATATATCTATATATATATATATATATATATATATATATATATATATATATATATATCTATATCTATATATATATCTATCTATATATATATCTCCATCCATCCCTTTATAGGTATGGGCATTTCTAATTCCAGGGCATTCATGCAGTAAAAAAAAATCACTTTATGCCAGCCAGTTTGTTTTAAAAATGTCATATGAAATTTCCTCTAAATTTTATTGATGTCGCTGCTGTAGTCTTGAAGAAACAAATAAAGGAATGTTAACCTTTACTCCGCTCCTAAAGTCAAGATGGTCTGACACTGCAGTGGAATAAAGGAACTGAAAACAATTACTATCTGCAGGTGCTGCACAAATGTTTAGCCCCTAACAGTGTTTACTGTACTAGAGCACTAATGCTACTCTATAACAATAAGCTACAATGATCACATTATTTATTTTCTCTAAATAGTACAGTAGTTTACAGTTTCATTCCTCCCTATGTATTCTGAGTTCGTAGATCAAGATGGCTTTGAGAGACTTTTAGGGAAACTGGCAGCCCAAATAAATCACTGTGGGCATTGAGGGAGAGTCATTTGGAACAATAAGGGCAATAGAATTTCAGTCAACTTGACATTTACCTTCTCGTACTGGAACAGTGTCAGTCTCAGTTTGTCATTTTCTAAAGGTTCTTATGGTCTACCTCAGTGAAGCTTGGCAGCCAAAATGTATCAAACTAGTGACAATTGCATTAATAAATGTTCACCATTCACCATTCTTTGTTTTTGTCACCAAGCTTTGCTTTCTGCAGCAACTGAAAATAAGTAAAATTTAAACAAAATAAAGCTATTTTCAAAACATGAGCTAAAGAAATTTGTGATCTGATACAATGTAGACTATAGCCTAACATTTTGACTGTCCCACCAAGTCATATGGCAATCTGTACTTGTATTCACATTGGAAATGCTGTGATTTTTTGAAACAACGTAGTTCTTATGAGAGTGTGGTGCGTGAAGGTACAGTAGGTGTCGCTGTGACAGTAAGTAGCACATACAGTGAGCGGGTGGCGGGGTGCATCGTCCCTGTGCATATGTTTGTGTTTTATGTTGTATGTGGCGTGTTATTATTGGTGTATGTATTAGTGCATGGGTGATTTTTAAAATGTATGTTTGTATTTAGGCACAGGGATTGCACACTCACTTCACATGCACCGCAAAGCGTGTATGTATGTGGGCATGTGGATTACACAAATTGGTTCACGTGCTGGGATTCACGTGAATGATTGATTAATTAGTAATTGAATCCCGGCACAGCTGTCTATAGATGCACAAATCACTTGCTCTCAGAGTGAGAGAGGAGAAATAATTGATAAAGTAAACAACTGCTGCTCGGGCTGGGTTTATACCAGCATGATACTTGTTTGTGTTAGTGTTGTGGATTCATTTCCTGTTCTGACGTCATCCTTGTCACAGAACTGCATGAATGAAACAAATTGTACAACAGTATTAGAAGCTAAAATAAAGTGAAACTGCGTGCGTTGGCTGCTGTCGTCTGTTTTGCAAGAATTGATCTTTCCCATCACTACGGCCAGTAATTGTCATTAGTTATTTGTTTTAAAATACACAATTTAGATACAATTTTCATACCTGATGGTTCGAGTTTAAAAAAACCGCACCTCACAAACAAAAAGATTAATGAGTACCAGTACCGCAAAGCCCATTTTTGTTAAGTAGGTTTTAACTACAAATCCAACTGGAACCATTGGCAGAGGCAACCGCTAACAAAAGATGCCTATAATATTAAGCAAACTGTTTTATAACTTATTAATGCATGTCCTTATTTTATTTACTCTGTATGGCTTTATAGTGAAGTATTAACATGTTCACTGAGTTTAAGAATTTAATGTTAAAATATAAGTAGCATAATCAATTTGCAGAGTCAGTGTGAAAAATCGAAAAAAATGCGCTGAGCCGATAAAGAATACTGTAGAACACACGCGCGGTTCTACAGTAGTTCAAAGTAACATTGCAGTTAAAGTGGAAGTTTTTTTTTTTAATGCCTACCCCATTACCATTAAAGATTGTAAAATGTATAAAAATGTTTCAAATATAAATAAAAGTATTTATCGTGATTACCTTAGTCATGAGTAATGTTGCATTTTACCCCCTGAAAATACATTTTACTCTCTGTTAAAATTAGAGGGTAAGTTACTCCCAGACCCAAAACCTTATCAGGAGCGCTACTTCTAGGTTTTTATATTTTTATTTGAATTCATTTGAAAGAAAAAGATTTTTTTTTTTTTTAATTCATTTTTTCCCTTGTGTTTCACATTTGTTTGCTATAGTATGCTTTGTTTTTGCAGTGCTGAAACACAATGTTTGGGTCTGCTAACAGAGACACCAGTAGTTGTACAATTGTATAGTTTTGGCTGGGAAAGAGCTTATCTAGAAACAAGTCAGCAAAAAAGGCAGACTAGTGAAAAAGATCAGTGGTTTTTATAACCAAAAAGCAAAAAACTCATAAATCAGGTGAAGAACTCTAAAACCAACCTTGTGTAATAAATCACCATTAAAAACAAATCAGAGGTCCAATTCTAAATACAGATCAGAATATTTCCCTTCTCATTCATATTTTTTATGCATAATTATAATACTGTTAGTTTATGCTAACAATTAAAGTGCTGTGTGTTTACTCTGCCTTTTCATAAAAGTAGTTTAAGGAGTTTTTTTGTGCTGTAATTAAAAACATGTGTTTCCAAAATTCAGTAGGGTGATGATGTGGCTCGTTTGCTTTCAGTTTTATATGTGGGTTGTCTTTCTGCAGAATTGAAAGTTACAGTTTTGTTAGCTTGCTCCAGTCGGATGGATGTTTAGTGTTTTAAAAAGTAGATGAGGGGTTTAGTTTATGTAAGCTACAGTGTACAGTAATACAACTTTTTTCTACTAATATGTGTGGGAAAGAACTTTTGACAGTCTTTTCTGTGTTTAGTGTTAATATGTAAATATCATATGTAAAGCCAACTCTCCAGCAGCTTTGTGTTCTGATTCATCCTCAGCTTTGTAATTTCCTCAAAGCTTCCTGTCTTTGTCTTTTTCCTTCTGAACTGTCTTGAATTAATTGTACTTTTAAAATAGAAGGGACAAAAGATGTTTTTGTTCTGTGCTTTATTTAACTGAATCTGTTGTAATTCAATTCCTTTATCCTTAAAGGGCAATGGAAACGGTGGGGTTTTGTGTGTTAAAATGATTTGCAAAGTAATAAAAAATAACATTCGTCATACAAAACAACACATCATATTTATCATGTAATACAATAAAAATGACTTTTAAAAATACGGAAACTGGCACTTTCTGTTAGTGTGTTGCGCCACATTGCAGTGATGTCACTGGTTGGATAACTCGACTGGCTGGAGGATTTAACATAACAGATGGCGAATGTCACATCGGGATATTCACATACCTGGGAACTAAAGATCTCTGTTAATATATTATATAGATCTTTATATTATATAGAATATCTTTGTGGAAACTCTTCGGGTTTGTTAAAATTGTTAAATAAAGTATGGTTTGAATTAAAAAAAAAAAAATCTATACATCCAATCGTTTTCATGAAACAACACCAGTTCTACTGCCAAGTATCAGGCTTTGCTGAGCTGAGTCGCTCTTGTTTCAAGGAACTATCAGTAAAATTACTGGATCTGAGTTGTGGATTTGTGAGGAAATTAGATCAAACCTGCTACTTGTGGTTTTTAATTCATGCATGAGTTAATGTTACATATTTATTTTTGTTTGCGAACACATGTTCGTCTTGGATTGTGCAGCAAACTGCATCATGAAAAGAAAATACACTTGCATGAGGATTTATACAAGGTAAAAAATGTGCGGGAGTAAGTACAAAACCTTATTGTATAATACAGCAATATTAGTTCAACATCTTGTTTTTGGCTCATTGTCACACTTTTTATAAATGTCAGTGATTTGGGCATTAAAATGTTTACGCGTTCTTTGTGATTGGTGCATATGTATGATTTTACCAGTGTTGAGAAAATAATGTATACTGACTGATGTCACATCTTTTAAATCGCCTGTCTTGACATATTTATTTGTATGTGCCATCAGCAGTGAAATGGCCTTTTATACCACTGTAATCAACAAAGTGAATAATGCAAACTCATGAAAATTTTAAATCATGTATACCCAAATTCTTATAAAAAATTACTTGTACAGCCAGGGCCTGTGCAATTTACGTTACTCTCTCTGATTCTTCCAACCAGTGTCGTCACAGGAAGTGAATTTCAGACACAGTGAATTACAGGTTGATAAATCGAGGAGTTTAAACACCTCGTTTGACAAGTACAGGTCGAAAACAATAAAAAGAAACCTGAGATCACATTGCTTTTGTACCTTTTTAACACTGTAATCACAAAGTGGTAAGTGTTTCCCGTCCCCTTTTAAATCAATGTAGTGTATCTTAAGTCAAATAAAATGGGATTCTAGAACTGTTCTAGTAATTTAAAAGCAGACTCATTCTCGCTCGGTAGTTTTTAGCAAGGGGGAAAAGTACAATAAACCTCTTAGTAATTGGAACTGGGTGGTACCAGACCCAGTTTAGAATAGTGCTTTGTTCAGTAAAATACAGTACTATTTTAATTTTCCAAGCATACTATATTACCGCATGCATGTAATATCGCTAGCTTCCAAATATATTTTATTTAACTATTTTTTAAAAGACCAGTATAAAATACACAGAATAAGATGATCATTTTGGAAACAAAATACAAATGGCATTTACACTCTCACTGAAAAATGAGCACTGAGACCCGTTGTATTTTGTTAAACCAGACCAATTTTATTAGTATAATAGTTTGATGGACTATGCTGTAAAGAAATGCATAACATTTTTTGAAATGAAATTTAATTTAATGAAAAGCCCACATCTGTTGTGTAGAACAGACAAAAGTTTTTTGTTTTAGTTTTATGGATAACAGCAGAACTTGTCCCATAGGGACTGCTGCAGGACGTCCATTTAGGTTTTACCAAATGTGGTTTCATAACAAGATATTTCAAACAGATAACATAATACCATATGCTTCCAAACAAAATTAGTACAGTAGCTTGTACTGTTATCAAACTGTATTAGGAGCTGATAAAATAGTCACGCCCTTTTCCGAAATCCTTCTAGGGCTGCAGTTCCATTGGCAATCTACATGTCAGGTGACAACCAGATTTATAAAATCAAAGTCAAAACTGTAGGGGTGCTGCCTGGTTATTGCTGACAAGCGTTTGACAACAGCCTCTACAGTGCCTGTAGACTTCAGTACTGTATTTGCTGCTGATTTTCTTTTTAATTAATTAATTTATTTTTTCATTTTAGGGTTTTGACCCACCCCACCAAAGTGAAACCAGGACAGTCTATATAGCTAACAAGTTTCCAGAGCATGATCACTATGTGCCCCAGAAGTTTGCAGACAACAGAATCATATCATCCAAGGTAAGCATGAAAGAAAGAGGTGTTTGTTTTTGTGTTTTGTTTTTTATGTACAATAGCTTAAAAGTTTTGACACCTCGCTACAAAAAAGATGTCATTGATCTCGAAGGGCAACCAGGCCGATCCCAGGACTTAATGACGTGAGCGCTGAAGAAAGCTTAAAATAATTCAATCTTGTGGGTTCCGAGTGGTGCATCCAATAAAGGCACTTCACGTGTTGTGCAGGATGCGCCATACAGCCTGGAGGTCGCCGTTTCAGGTCCAGGCTATTCCACTGCCGGTTGTGGATGGGAGTTCCCAGGGAGCACCACCCAGGGTGAGGAGGGCCTAGGCTCACTGCGCACCAGCGACTCCTGTAGACTGGCCGAGCGCCTGCCGGCCTACCTGCTAATGGCCCAGAGCTGCGTGGTCCTCTGATGCTGTAGCTCTGGGGTAGCTGCATGGCGGGCCTGCAGAGTGAAAAGAAGCAGAGGACTGATGACTTACTTTTTCCGTGTGTTCGTCTTCGTCTCTCCCGAGTACGTGTGGGGCTTGCAGCGGTGAGCCAAGCTTAAAAAATAGAAAAATAAAAAATATTGGGCATTTGGGAGAAAATGGGGAAGAAAAGAATTGCAGTTTCCAAATTTAAAAATAAGTAAAAAAATAATTCAGTCTCTTCAGCTCAGAAGAAATAGGGGACTTGATTGAAGTCATAAATGGTGTTGGTTAACCCAACACACTACTTCAAATGAAGTACAGAAAGTGAAATGAGATGGTATAAATGGAAGCTGGGTAAAGGTAAGTTTAGATCAGGAAGTAGGATTCACTTGTTTACACAGAGTTATAAATCTATAGAATAGCCTACCAGGTGATGTATTAGGATCTAAACACTGGGAACATAAAACAAACGACTAAATTGTGTCTTTTTAATTTACATCCCCCTAGTAGGGGTGGATGGTGTGCTACAGGGGACGAGTCTTGATGGGTCGAGTGGCTTTTTTTTTTTCATTTTTAAACTTTTTTTTTTTTTTGTATTAAGTAGATACATTATTATATGTGCTTTTAAATAAACATAGGCAAACTTGTACCCAAACCCTTATATTGTGCTTCATTTTATTTATTTAGTCATAAATACTATGTAATATGTCTATATTATATTTTAATGTGTGCTGTATATGACCTGTATATTTGTTAAAGCAATATATCCAGACACAGAAGTATATTACTGACCAGTTTGTTCAGTGAGGCGGTGGAGGATGTTAGTGCTGTTATATTTGAGTGAATATTTGGAATATGTGTTTTATTTTTGGTTCAGTTTTTGCTAAACGTGGTTGTCTTCCTTTGTTTACCATGTGGAACACCTTTTTTCATGCTAAAAGAGAGCAGACAGTCCTAGTCTACCACACCTATTTGAGAAGTTTCACTATTTTCATAGCAGCAGTTGTATAAGACCTTGCAGCCAGGCTCCAAGACAATTAAAATGGGCAACACATGTGTTTTCATTTGTTGCAAGAGAACAGCTTTAACTTAGTATTAATTTGTATTCTTTGTTTGCATTTATTTATTTATTTATTTTTGTTTGTTTTGTTTTTGCAGTATACGGTTTGGAATTTTGTTCCCAAGAACTTATTTGAACAGTTCAGAAGAATAGCCAATTTTTATTTTCTTATTATATTTCTTGTTCAGGTAAGTTTATTGAATTGAGTGGCTTTTGAATTAGTTTTTGTGTCATCAGTTAAGCTGTGAGCCACTTTTATTGATACAGGACTTTAAAAAAAAAAAAAAAAAAAAAGATAAACTAGTCTTCTAGAATGCCTTAAACCTATTTTATATGTAACACAAATGTTCATTGGCAATAGTGAACCTTAAATAAACAATATTTACAAAACCGAAGACTTTAAAATTCATACTAAGTGTTTTTTGTTTGTATTTTTCAAATAGGTAATGATTTAAGTATGTGTATTGTGAGTGATTTCCCTTCTTACATTTAACGTGTCTTTTTAAATGTTATTTTGTTTAGCTCATGATTGACACCCCTACTAGTCCCATCACCAGCGGACTTCCATTATTTTTTGTAATCACAGTAACAGCCATAAAACAGGTGAGATTTTGTCTTTAAACGTTTAATCTTTTATATTTAATGATGATCAAATCTTTTTCACTATTAAACAATGCATGTAATCCTACCTGTACTTAGAAATCCTTTCTGTGAAAACATGTTTGTAGGTAGACATCTGCCCCTATCGTCTTTGCTCTGCTAAAAATGATGCAGCAACATTTTGTTTTATAGAATGCTCATTCTTTTTTGTGTTCCCTTTCAATGCAATAAACTCAATTGAATACATGCAGCCAACCTTACTGTCTGGAAAACTGAAAGGCTGTGAAGACAATAGTTTTTCCTTCCATCTGGGGATTTATATTGGAAATAATGCATTATTTACAGTGGTGTTTAGGGGAAAGGTTATATGAGTATTCATTACTGTTCTGTTCTACTCTACTTGTTGTTGACAATGGTTGTTTCTTAATTATTAAAGCTGACCTTTTTTATTTTTTTGCCTCTATATAATCCATCAATCTTCAGGGTTATGAAGACTGGTTGAGACACAAAGCAGACAATGAAGTCAATGGAGCCCCTGTTTATGTTGTCCGAAGTGGCAGCCTTGTACAAACGAAATCAAAAAACATAAGGGTAGGTAATCAGTACTGTAAAAACCTTTTGTATAAGTCTATTTTCTAGGTTTTAGGGTTCCTAAAAAGGGGGGAGCGACTTATACACTGGTGTAGACTTTTTCCTGAAATTGTTGTCTCAAAAAAAAAAAAAAAGAGGGGGGGGGGGGGGGGGTTAAATATTTAAAATATGACCTTTTATATGTTTTAAGTAGGTCATGCATTACTTATACATCAGTGGGGCTATTCATGAGATTTTAAATGACTGGTAACTATTTTTAAAGCAAGTAGATTTTAGAATATATCTTACTGGTCCCAGTTAGATTGAATTATAGACGCTGTAGTGAGATTTGTTCCTAATGGTATCCATTTCACTTTTTCAGGTCGGGGATATTGTAAGAGTAGGCAAAGATGAAACTTTCCCTGCAGATTTAGTTTTGCTGTCCTCTGACAGAGAAGGTGGGACATGTCACATCACTACAGCCAGCTTGGATGGAGAGACTAATCTAAAGGTTGGTTCTTTAATCTTCTGTGGCTTTCTTACAATATCAGTAGTGAGGTCTGCTGTATTTCCTTTGCATTTTTCTTATTTGTGAATGAGATATCTCTTTTATTGCATTGCATTTGTTTCAAATGATGTGTGATCTGTGTGGTTTATTCCACTTGTTTTTCATCTCCAGACCCACTTTGCAGTGCCTGAAACGGCAGTGGCTCAGTCAGTCTCCAGGCTAGAGGCTTTGGTAGCCATTATCGAATGCCAGCAACCAGAGGCAGATCTATACAGGTACTGTACAAACACTAGGGACAACAAATGTACTTTTCGCAAGAAGCCGTTAGTGCAGTGGCTTTGCTGTGATTTTTAGGAGAAACATATAGGTTCTTGACCTGATTAGGTACAGCAAGTACTGCAAGGCTGTGATATCTTGACTCTTCAAAAGTTCGGAAGCCATTAACATACACTGGCTTCAGTAATTGTAGTCACCCTGGGGTTACATTTAAATTGTACCACCTCTAACATTATAGCAGCTTATAAAACTAAAATAACAAAACAAGCATCAACTGTGATAAAGATAACTTTTTGCCATGTATGTAGTGTTAGCACTAAATAACTTAACAGGCTTCACTATATTGCTGTTTTTTATATTCAGTAATATACAATGTATTTAACAGTGCATCATTTCTGGTTTATAAAGAAGTACAGCCCACACAATTTTACCTACAGTATATGTGACTATAGGCTTTTGAGGCTAGCTCGTAAAGATCACCCTACAGAGATTATGATATATGTGAGTGTGTATTACTCGATTTTATAATGAATTCTGTTACTAGTAGCAGCAGCATTTTTTCTATGTTCTTGTTTCACAGGCTGACTTTACCATTTGCCTTTCAGATTTGTGGGGCGAATAACCATTACCCAGCAGGAAGAGGAAATTGTACGGTAGGGTTTTTTTTTGTTGTTTGTTTTTGTTTTCTTAGATGTGTGGTGAAGTACGGTCTGTAAAATATTAAAGCTTTTACGTGCTGTTGCATAAAATCTGGAAGTGTGATTTATTTTCTGTTTATTTATTTCATTTAATTAAATGTTATTGTTTTCTAGACCTTTAGGATCAGAAAACCTACTCCTTCGGGGAGCAAGATTGAAAAACACCAAACAAATTTTTGGTTTGTGTATTCTTTTCTGTTCTTATGTACAGTATATTGACGTGTGTAAGAGGAATTTTTCAAGATACAGTTTTTTGGTTCTGTTGCCTGATCTGCTCATCAAAAAATCTAAATATAAAAACGACTATGAATTAGTAGTGAAGGACTTTTCAAAGTACACTTATTATAAAGGAGACCCACTTCTTAGCATCACATAACTGCTCTATTTGACCTAAGACTTAGGAGACAAAGCCTTGTGCAATGTGTGATGCAGACCAACTGCCCAGAATACCAAGAGATCTGTTTTTTGAAGAGATATTCTTGTAATAAACTGTAGATGCTTGTTTGATCATTTCATACATATTAAAGTAGAATGAAACAGAAATATTTTATGTACACTGCTAGGGAATTATAGCTTACCTTAGAGTTCTGATGAGACATTAGATCTACAGTTTATTGGCTTTCACAAGATGTCCTTAAAACTCAGCAATGAAAACCGCAATGTGTGTGACTTTTTCAGGTGTAGCCGTGTACACAGGCATGGAGGCAAAAATGGCTTTGAATTACAAGTGCAAATCACAGAAACGCTCCGCTGTTGAGAAGTAAGTCTAAAGAACAGTTTGCAGTACATGTTTTAATAGACATATGTTCCCTAGTAGATAATGTTTATCTAACATGGGTGCTGTATTATGCTTTTATGCTGTAGTTCTGATTTCCTTACGCTTTATAATATTTTCTTGTTTTATAAAGATCAATGAACACGTTTCTGCTCATCTACCTGGGAATCCTGTTGTTTGAAGCCATTCTGAGCACCATCTTGCAGTATGCATGGCAAGCTGAATCAAAGTGGGATGAGCCATGGTATAACCAAAAGACTGAGCAAGAGAGGAACAGCAGCAAAGTATGTGTATAGTAAACCTTGGGAGTGGGTTTAACACGAACTGTTTAGTGGTTTGTTACTGTGATCTTTTTTTTTTATTATTTTATGCATTGCCACCTTCTTTAGACAATTTTTTTTTTAATGTTTACCATCAGATAATACAACTGTTCTTTTTACCACAAAGAAATTGCCTGGGACTTTAACACTAGAAGGACCGGAGATACACTCATACCTATGACGGCTATATTCGGAATACTGTAAATAGTATAACGAAAGATGTAATTTTTTTTTTTTTTTTTTTTTTTTTTTTTTTTGTATTGAGTATGTTACATAAACAACTGAAATATATATATATATATATATATATATATATATATATATATATATATATATAAATATGAACATTTATTTTACAAATCAAAACAAGAAAATGTAAATAAATAGATATTGGTTTACAACATGCATATTTATAAAACTGAAACTGAAACATATTTATAAAACTGAAAAGGCTGATTGAAAAACAGTAGACTGTCATTCACTCAGGCAGAGAGTACAGACTAATCTAGTTACAGCTAAATATATTGTAGACTGGTAAATAAAAATAATAAAGTAGAATACTGTTCTGTATAATCAAAGTACAATTGTTTTCTGTGTGGCCGTCAATGTGACTGCTCCCGGGGCTTTTAGATATAATGTAACATATCTCTTATTTCTACACTCTCACGTTTCATTCTGTGTGAGAATATTTAATACATACGGACAGAAAGGTACATGGAGGAAATTACATTTTAAAACCAAAAACCGCCAAAATGACTGCCATGGGGATACTAGTGTTAAATGGTAGTACAAGCAAACAACAGTATCTTTGCTTTGTCTGGGACCTATTATCTGTAATTCCCAGTTATTCACCAGTTGATATAAAGGACTACTCTAATGTAATTGTTGAATAACTTGTAAGTGCAGGTATTTTATACATGTTTTGCTGACTATCAGTTCTGTTCATTTTCAGATTTTGAGGTTCATCTCAGACTTTCTTGCTTTCCTTGTTCTGTACAATTTCATCATCCCCATCTCGCTGTATGTAACTGTGGAGATGCAGAAATTCCTTGGCTCATTTTTCATTGGCTGGGATCTTGATCTGTACCATGAGGAGACTGACCAGAAGGCACAAGTGAATACCTCTGACCTAAATGAAGAACTGGGACAGGTATGTTAGTATATTGAAATGTACATGCACTTATTTTAAAAATATAACAGACTGCATGTGAAAAAAAAGGGGAGTTGAACATAGTTTGTTTTTGGTGGTGTATGTTAATCAAGAAATTCAACAAAGTATTATAAACAAGTAACATTTTCTCCATTGTTAGAACTTTTTTTTTTAATTAATTTTTTTTTACATTTGTTTTGGTTAAATTACTAAATATATATTTTATTTGAATATTTTAATGTTACCTGTCTAAATTCTATGTTTTAGGTGGAATACGTGTTTACTGATAAGACCGGGACCTTAACAGAGAACGAAATGCAGTTTCGTGAATGCTCCATTAATGGCATTAAATACCATGAGTTCAATGGCAAATTGGTCCCAGAAGGAATGACAGATGATTATCCTGATGGATATTTACCAAGACTGGTAATTTACCCTTTTTTCATAGCATGTCCTTTAATTGAGAAAGTACAAAAAGAAAAACTCTACAATCAACAAAAAGAAAAACTCTACAATCGACATTAGTATATAAGACTGTACAAAACAGATAACGTACAAGATTTCTCTAATTAAACATTCAGATGCTGTACCTTATATGGTCCTGTTTATCTTTTTTAACATGCAGAGTGGAGAGGAAGAGCTCTTCCTGAAGGCAGTCTCACTTTGTCACACAGTGCAGATCAGCTATGATCAAACAGACGGCCTACAGGACAGTTTCAGGCATGCCAATGGTATATCATCCCAGATGGAATACTATGCCTCCTCACCAGATGAGAAAGCTTTAGTGGAGGCTACAAAAAGGTGAGAAGCTGTAACTGCTTTGTAGTTCAGAATCCTGTGGAACTACCTGTTTTGAATGTCAAAATTGATATAGTGGCTGGGTTATATCATAAAGTTCCAGGACACTTTAGGGTCATGAAAAGTCAGTGAAATTTGTGCCTTTTTACTTCAATTTGTTCTCAGGAATATAAGTAGTTTATAATCACGTTATTTTACCTGGTTTTCTTTGTGTTTGTGTGTAGTTAGTTTGATTTTAGTATCCTAGCTTTCCACGCTGATCTTGTTCGGTCAGATGTAATTTGCTTTTACATTTAAGAATAAATAAGTAGTTTTGAAATATCTACTGTTATATGAAATACTAGGGTTTTTTTAAATCTTTTTTGTGGTTTAGGAGTCTGCTTGTGAAAGGAAACAGCTATGAAGTACACTACAATTGAGTGTTATACTTGTTAAGGGTTATATTGATTTAGAAAACAGTATTTTAAATTAAATTGTTGAGACATCAGTGGTGAGAATTCCCTATAGAAACATTTTAAAGTTCAAAATGCTCTTCTATTAACCAGACCACTAGAAGCCTTTCTCAATATTTAGCCCTACATGAAGTGCAATATATAAATGTTTGTTTCCTGCAAAAGTATTTTAATCTAATTAGTGAGTGATGAATAAACAAACTGATTTCACAGCGTACACAAGAGCCTATCATCAGTGTCAAGGTGCAGCACTGAATAGATCCCTAATATTTCATTTTTAACCTCATGCATGAGTTGAGCAGAGAAACAAAACCCTAAAGGAAGAGGACCCTGTACTCCTGCACTGACACTTCTCCAAAGTTTTCAGCTTGGTCCATCACTAACTAGATCAAATTAAAGTTAAAAACATTTGAAGTCATCATTTCCTAATTTTGTTTACTAGGAATACGTGCTTTCATTGAAGTATAACATGATCTGAAAAGTCTACGTCATTGGAAAGGGCGTGACCTTTTGTTACAAAACTGTACCACGTGCCTCCCTGCTCAGGAATAGAAAAATACAATTTTCTGACTCCCCAATTGATCTTGAACTTGCATTATTTTTAATTGATGAGCTGTTCAAATTGTTTCTGGTCATGGGTCAGTTTGTGTACAGAGGGGCTGTTTGGGTTGATAATATAAATAACACAGCCTGCTCTCATCAATCTTGCAGTCATTTAAATGTTATAAGACAAAAATAAAACTGCATGTTTAGTTTTATGTTTTATTTTGGCCTTGTTGTACTCTGCTACTAATGATTTGTATCATGGAGCTTAGATTGTACAGGTAAAATTGTCACAGAAAATGTTGACTGTTGGTTGGTAAACCTGTGTTTTTAATTTTGGTGATTTAAGCATATGACCTCCATGTAATTTGAACCCTGTTAACATGTTATGCAATCTGACTAAATCTTTCTGTTACGCTTCAATAAGTACATTCTGGTTTTGTTAATTTAGACTTGGAGGAAAGATGAATAAATTAGCATTTTCTGAAGCTTTAATTATTCTTCATTGTTACAGGATTGGTGTAACCTTCGCAGGGAGCAATGGGGAAAATATAGAAATTAAAACATTCGGAAGATCAGAGAAGTAAGCTCCTTTTCTGTGTTTAAACTGTGAAATTTGAATTTTCTGCTTTTTTTTTTTTTTTTTTCCTTATAAACACGGATTCTGATTGTGTTTACTATCACATTATATAAATATAAATGGTATTGGAGTATGTCTAGATCAAATAAGCCTGTATCAAAAAATTCAGTATCGTAATTCAGTATTACGATACTGAATTTTGTTTGTAGAATGCTTTACTTTTCCTTAAATGTTATGGAAATGTAAGCTTTTTTATTTTTATTTTTATTTATTTATTTATTTTGTGTGTTAAAATATCTGGTGGTTTTATGCATTTAGTAACAATTTTTGAGCTATGAAATGAAATAAAAATTTAAAAAATACAAATTAAAGCCAGTTCTTAACACAAACACTTATTTGTTAATGTTTCTATCTGTAGTTGTTTTTAGCGGAACCACAAATGCTTATACAACGCAACATTTGTTTTCTAGGTATAAACTGCTACATGTTTTAGAGTTTGATGCAAATAGAAGAAGAATGAGTGTTATTTTACAAACACCATCGGGTATGTGCATCCAAGATTTCTTTGGGATCTGTAGCCTCCTGTTAGTTTTTTTTCTCATTTTTTTAAATCTATTTTATTGATGTATTTTTATAGGAGAAAAGGTGCTGTTCACTAAAGGAGCAGAGTCTTCGATTCTTCCATTCACCCGAAGTGGAGAAATAGAAAAAACAAGGGTCCACGTAGATGAGTTTGCTTTAGTAAGTAAAATACCTTTTCAACGTTACGGTATTGTACATTTTTTCCAGTTTCTGTGTAGAAGCTGATTTGAGGGTGTGCAGTCAAGGCTATTCCACTATGTTGTTCTGTTTTCTATTTAATTGAACACAGAAAGGACTGAGGACTCTTGTGGTAGCCTGTAGACACTTCACCCCTGAAGAATATCAAGAGGTGGACCGGCGCCTCCACGAGGCCAGGACTGCACTGCAACAGAGAGAGGAGCGCCTAGCTGAGGTCTTCAGCTTCATTGAAAAAGACCTGGCGCTCCTGGGAGCCACTGGAGTGGAAGACAAGTATGTGTTAATCGCAGCTTAACTAATTCAATAAATGTTTTTAAAAAAGATCATATATGCACACATTCTGAATTTCTTTGGAACATACTGTCCTGTAAGCGGGTGCACATCATAGCAGTATTGTATAGTGTTAACATTTGATTTAGTGGTTTAATAGTAGATATAATTGATTATCTTTAACTGCATTTAGAGTAGTGTATATATTGGTGTTGAGTGTCTCTGAGAGTCTTCTGATTTTACATTTTAGATGTGAATGATATTTTATAATGTGTTTTTCAGGTTACAAGAGAAAGTCCAGGAGACAATTGAATCCCTCAGACTGGCTGGAATTAAAGTGTGGGTGCTAACAGGAGACAAGCATGAAACTGCAGTCAGTGTTAGTTTGTCCTGTGGACATTTTCACAGAACGATAAATATCTTGGAACTTGTACAGCAGAAATCTGACAATGAATGTGCAGAACAGCTGAGAAAACTTGCCAGAAGGTAATTGTATTCTTGTGGAGCTAAACATACTTTTGAAGCAGTTTTTCTTTTAAACAATTATTTTTTTTTTATTTTTTTTTTGTAGTTTATTTATAGATTGTGGCCAGAGAGTTATAACAAAGGTCCATGTCCCCTTTGCATATATGTTTGCATTTACTATAAGCTTTGCAGCATTCCACTGCGTTGCAAATTCAGCAAACAAGTTGGTATGTCTAGTATTATTTTTTTTTAAATACATGCCTTTTGAATTTGTCAAAGATAAAAAAATTCTGAAATTCTGAACTAGGTATGTATTTTAGCTTTTGTAATATGCTGTGTAGAGCTTGTGCAGGCACGGGCTCCTCTCTCAAAATAGTAGGTTGACCTGTTGCTTGAAACAGTAGTGGGCACTTTCTTCATTTGACCAGTAAAGAGTTTATTGTATAATTTAAGAAGTACAGGAGTTCTGAAACTGATCTGTCACTGACCTCCTGTTTAGAATTAAAGAGGACCATGTGGTCCAGCATGGCCTGGTTGTTGATGGAGCCAGCCTTTCTCTAGCACTCAGGGAGCATGAGAAATTGTTTATGGATGTCTGCAGAAACTGCTCAGCCGTGCTTTGTTGTCGCATGGCACCCTTGCAGAAAGCAAAAGTAAGTCAAAAACAACATATAAAATATTTCTGTATGGTATTTTTTAAGTTTGTCAAGTTATGAGGATATGTATTTGTGCAGCAGCTGAACTAAAACATGTTTGAACAAATAGGTGGTACGACTGATAAAGACTTCTCCAGAGAAGCCCATCACATTGGCTATTGGCGATGGAGCCAATGATGTTAGTATGATTCAGGAGGCCCATGTGGGTATAGGTCAGTATTTCGCACTATATCATTTACATTTTTAGCTACATTTACTTTAGCAAAGAAAAACTAAACGAATGGATATTATGAGGACCCTTGTCCTTTTGTTAATGAATCTATAATGGTGAATACACCTGTTAACGTATATTTATGTAATGTACAATTGTTTTTACTTAAAATAAATGGCTAATTGATAGTGATACCTAGTGGGTGAGATGGGAATAGATTCACTAAAAGTAAATTACTGTACACCCTTACTATAACGAACCTGTTGAGGTCCAGGCCTTTTGTTCATTATATAGAGGGGTTCGTTATAGCGAAAGGACAATCCAAAATGAACGATACACTGTTGGAGTAAGTTAATGAGATGAGATTGTGAGTAAAAGTAGAATTTCATGTACCTGTTCTCATGTCTGCAGTATTCTGCATTTGCGTTATCCTATTCACTGAAGAATTAAAATGCAGTACAAAAAAAGCACAAATCCCGAACTAAAGCTGAACTTTTATTCAAAATTAATCTGAAATTAACTGTTTCAAAGTGCACCAAATCTTAATCCTGCAAGAATCCCAAACTGAGCTTTTATTCCAAATCAATCCGACATGAAAAGTTAATCAGATCCTCAATGTATTTTTTTTTTTCTTTAATCAATTTTGCTTTGCTGAACAAGCCAAAAAAAAACTATATTCATGAAAGATATATGCCTGCGTTATTGCTTCTTTCAAACGATCAATATAGTTTCCAGCTTTGTTGCAACATAAAATGATTTTCGTTTCGGAGGCATAGTTACACAGCGCATTCTTTTTATTAAGACAAAAGAATTGATTTCACTGCAGAGGTGGCATCCCATGTGTACAGACGAGGATGTTGACAGTGCATGATTATATTATCTTTTTTAAATTTTTTTATGTTAATAAACCCCAGTCCAGGGTAGCCAACCAACAATAGTCGTTTACTTCCCGCAAAGATCGTTCTAGGGTAACCTAAGGGTCGTAACATTGGTCTTAAATTTTTTATATATATTATATATATATATACATACATACATACATACATACATACATACACACACACACACACACATTCTTTACATTGCTAAATTTTAAAATAACCTTATATGGCTAAAATACAATCCACCATTGAATAATATATATGATGTTTTTGTTTTCAGGGATCATGGGTAAAGAGGGAAGGCAAGCTGTCAGAAACAGTGACTATGCAATTGCAAGATTTAGATTCCTCTCAAAGTTACTGCTGGTCCACGGTCACTTCTACTATATTAGAATAGCAAACCTTGTACAGTACTTTTTCTACAAGGTAGGTTGAGAGCGTTTTCTAAAACAATTGTTCTACAAAGTATTTAAAGATTGTATTTTAATGGAATGAATTTGAACAATGCACTATTTTTAATTAGGTGTCCTTTTATTAATTAATTTGCCTAGAAATTAAATATTTTACAGTTTTAGGCAGAATTTCCCTCTGTTCTAAATGGCATTTTCTTTTTTTTTAGAATGTGTGTTTTATCACACCCCAGTTTTTATACCAGTTTGTCTGTCTGTTTTCACAGCAGGTAAGTATTATTTAACATTTGTTTGTATTCTTTTATATGTGGGTGTTTTTTCTTTGCAATGCCAGTTGTAAATTGTCTCCCAATGAGGAGGGTATGGTTCAAGCAACTGATGCACTTTCAAGTTTCACAAGATCTAGAAAACCGTTCATCCAACCGCTGATTGAACTTGGTTAGGACGTCATTTGGCACAAGGTATCGAGGGTATCAGAACCTGGGTGGAGAAATCTCCTTGACTATTTGTAGCACTTCCATTTTTACGTGTGCATTTGAGACTACAGTCGTGGTGGAGGATGTGTGTTAATAACATCATTTTTTGTCTAGTAACTACAAACACCCTGATTTACAGTGTGTGGTGTTGGTTTGAATACCAACAACATTACTATGCTGGCATCTAGATATGTATTTTTCTCTCCCTAGACGCTGTATGACAGTGTATACCTTACACTATACAACATCTCTTTCACATCCTTGCCCATTCTGGTGTACAGTCTCTTTGAACAGCTGGTGCATCCCCATGTATTACAAAGCAAACCTGGTCTTTACAGGTAATTTTCCAATAGGTCCTTTTTTTATCTTTTGAGTGAAGGCTTAGTCATATTTATTTCTTTGTCTTTCATGCTGACTCAATTGAAAGAATACAAAGTACATAGGTATTACATAAATCAGGTTAATGAAGGCACTTGACCTCACTTTGCTATCAGACCTCACAATGGCAGAGGTTAAAGTGTTAATTTGAATGCACATGATATAAAATGCCTTTTTAAAAGGGCAGGTGAGAAGGAAGACACAAACGTATTAATTGCTTAGAACAGCATTTTGCTTGACACCAGAACTGATCGTATGGTATTCTAGACCATGCTTGTGTTTTAATATATTGTATTTGTACTTACACTTCTAAAGAACTATTTTTTTTTAGTTAAAGTTCTGACTTGACCATATTAAATACATGATAACCTCTTTTTTCCCCTTTTCTAATCCCACAGAGATATAAGCAAAAATTCCCTCTTGTCTTTCAAATCCTTTTTGTATTGGACATTACTAGGATTCTCCCACGCCTTGGTGTTCTTTTTTGGTTCGTATCTTTTAATGGGAGAAGACACATCATTAATGGGAACTGGAAAGGTAGAGACTTTAAGTTTACTTTGGATATTTTTTGCATGTTTTTTTTTGCATTTATCTCTGATACAGACTAGGATTTTATACTGAGCATCTTATTAGGTTTAATGTTTAATTATAAAAAGATCCAACCGGAACTTCAATAAATAAGTTTGTGAAGTTACCTTAAATTGTAATCAGAAATATAAGATGGGAAACTGTAACTATAATAAACTAATAAATCACATGCGGTATATATACTGCATGACTTTTTTTTTTTTTTTAAGTGTGTTTGTAGTCAATTTGCAATGTAGGGTTTGCTGAATATGGTTTAAATGCAATGAATCTCAAGGTAATCAACTCAACAGAAGGACATTTTTGAAACCCTTAAGTGGTGCTCTGTGTAGTCAGAGATTGTCTTTTGCTTCAGGTGTATGGGCAGAAACACTGAGAGATCCACTCTTGTCAACATCCCCAACTCTTCAGAGTCAAAAGTTGTATTCTTGTTAAATTTGGGAAAGGGGGTACGACCAGTATTGGGTTTTTGACAACAGTGAATCTCGAACATATTATACAATCTAACGCATTCACCGTTTTTTTTTTTTTTTTTTTGTTTTTTTGTTTTTTGGTTCTTCAACATTTTCGTTTCCTCTTTCCTGCTGTGCATGTGTTCAGATTTTGAAAGCTAGCAGACAGCTGGTAAGAGTTGAATGTATTAGATATATCTGGCGTTATATTCACTTGATTATTCTATTTTATGCAGATATTAATCAACTTTTTATAGATAGTTAATGTTGAGGCTTTTTATTGATTTCATCCTGTATGATCAGTCAACCATTTGTCTTGTTTGCATGTAGTGTTTTTCAATCTGCTCTTCACATGACCTAAATTGTTTATTTCTAAAAAGCAAGGCATAACTTCTGTGTTTTGTATCGCTTACTAATAAATGGCGTGTCTGCACAATGTATGTCCTAGATAGTAGTAGTACTGAACAGTTTTGGGTTGCAACCTTTGTATATAACATGCACCTCTGGTATAGAGTTCTACACTTGCAAAGACACCACATTAGGCTAAAGTATGCTACACATTTTGTACAGTACAATACCAGCATCCTGCATATACAGTAACACTCAGAAATGCATATACAATATGTGCCTATTAAACAACTTCAGGTAGAAGCAACAAATACTGAAAGAGCCTGGCAAGTAGTTATGTACAATCAGTAAACTAGTACTAGTATCTTTTTCTATGTTTTAAAACCTTTGTTTTTCATATTTAGATGTTTGGCAACTGGACGTTTGGAACTTTGGTTTTCACAGTTATGTTCATTACGGTAACATTAAAGGTAATTTGCTGAATTTTGTTCCTACGTGCTGAAACTACTTTTAAATTTTTTGCTTTTTATATTATGTTTTCATTTATATTTTACATGTATCGTCGTATTTTAAGGAATGGGTGAGTTGTAACAGCTGGTTGTCACGTGCGTCAACATTGTATTAGCTGCCAGCATCTGCTGTTTATCAGCTTTTGTTATTCACATTCAATATCCTGTGTTTTACATTTTATAGAACAGTTCCTTTAAAGTAAGCATGTTTGCATCCTTAAAAAGCCCCCCCCTTTTTAAATGTCTCTGTATGTCTAGAATATATTGGCATGTGGTAAAAACAAATAAATACAATATTTGGAAAATAGATAAATCTGGTGGTGGTTTTGTTTTGTTTTTTTGTTTTTTTTACAGCTGGCTCTAGAGACACATTTCTGGACGTGGATGAACCACTTTGTGACATGGGGTTCCTTAGCATTTTACTTCATATTCTCCTTATTTTATGGAGGAATCATTTGGTAAGTTGTCCCTGCTACATGATTTGACTTGTACTGTAGAATTTAAATTCTAAGTGATGGCAAAGAATAAAAGTTAAAATATCATTTATTTACAGTATATGTGTAAATGTGTTTTAGCCTCAAGTAGCTGTGTAAGTGTTACATTATTTAAATGTACATAGACATGTAAAATAAGATGGTCTATTTACTTACGACAAGTTGGCAATTACAGTAAACAGTAATGTTAAAGGCTACTCTTGTAGTGTAACAGTTTTTCCTGTGTTTTCTGTCCTAGGCCCTTTTTGCACACACAGGACATGTATTTTGTCTTTGTTCAGTTGCTCTCCAGTGGTTCAGCTTGGTTTGCCATTATCATCATAGTCATTATCTGCCTTTTCCCTGATGTCATAAAGAAGGTTTTATACAGACATGTTCAACCAATGAACACCCAGAAAGCACAGGTAAGTCACTGCCGGACTTTCCTATACACATCAGCAATCTAGAATGCAAATATTAGAACAATTTCTTCATTCTTTAAAAGTAATTTATTTAAAAAATAAAACTTTCTGTTGATGCATATTTCTTTTTTAAACAAAGATAGATATTAAGCATTCCTTGCTTCTAAAATAAAGCTATAAAAATAACTAAGAATGACAAAATCTTTGTATTTTTGCTGTGATTTTCTGCTTGTGTATTTTGTATATGTATTCTTTTTAAGCTAGAGAAATTGTTCTTTCATCGTGGTTCTCCAAAGTACATTGAGTTGCAGATTGCACCGAACTGTAAGCATGCAGACACTACTCATATTTTGAAGCATGGCCTAGCATGATCTAATATGCAGCTATGGCAGTATGCATGTTTACACAGACACCTGCCTAGTTGTTTCTCTTACTGGTAAACTGTGCAGGCACAGATTCAGTGTCGTCATTAATATCTCGTTATCTAGCTATGCTGTGTGATCTACAAAAATGTGAATTATGATCGCCTGTCGGTTTAGAAAAATATGTGTTTTGCAATGAAAAGTTAGGTTTATCTTAGTCGGAAAAATATGTTAATCTATTTAACAAGATTAACCAAGATTGATTCAATGGTTTGTGTTCCTTTTTGGTTTTGTATTTAAAGACTGCAAGCATTCACAGTATTAGTTATTATTGAAGGCTTTGTTTATTAAGTACATTGTTTCCAGCTTGAACTGAAAGAAAAAATAGCATTTTGGTAACATATGAATGATAATGTAAAACATTTTATCAGTACTTGTATTCTGCACTGTGGGTGGCCCCTATGGACTGCCTACCTCTTGGTTAGATGTTGGAATAATATTTATATCAACAGGCACTGAACTACAAAGTGCTGGTCCTTTTGAAATGTGTTTGTCCACCATTAAAGTAGATCTTGAACAAAGAACGCTTTGTAGACACATGTTCTTTTGGTTTTAAAACTACAGTGCTGCTAATACCAATTATTAATCTGGGTAAACAACCACTAAAGCTAAAGGATGACAGATTGTTGTTACTCATCACGACAGTCCAAAATACTGAAAAGAACCTCTTGACTGCAACTTTAATCTCAATGACGGCTCTGAATTCCAGGCCTTGTTTACGTAGAAAGCTATTGGATTGATCCCAAGTGCTATAAATAGTTTGTGTAGCAGACCAGTACGACCTATGGCAATTAAAAATATTTGCACTCTTTTAGTATTTTGGTTTTTTTAGCAGGCGCCTTTATCCACAGCGACTTAGAGACTAGGGTGTGTGAACTATGCATCAGCTGCAGAGACACTTACAACAACGTCTCACCCGAAAGATGGAGAATAAGGAGGTTAAGTGACTTGCTCAAGGTCATGCAGTGAGTGAGCCAAGATTTGAACTGAGGACCTCCTGGTTACAACCCTTTTTCTTTAATCACCGGACCACACAGTCTCCTATAGCCACTTGTGTTTTTTTTTTTTAAGTTGCATTTATCAAGCTTTCTCAATCATTAATATCAGATTTGTGAGATCTACAGTTCAGCATTAGTGCAAAGTCTACTCTTCTGCCTATACCCTTCAATGAGAAAATAACACTCTAACCTAAACCAAGCCTCTGACATTAGATTGAACTCTTGATCTTTCTAACTACCTAAGTCTATGTTTGTGCCTTGTGTGTAAAATATGTTCTGGTCTCTTTCCTTTACTTACCTGCTTTGTATTCCATCCCTTTTCTGTCCGTTTTGTAGATGTACTCCAACAGAGTTGCTTTAGGGGATGACTTCATCGCTCTGCAGCCGTTGTCCAGGGCCAAGAATCAGCTGGGCATAATTAGGTAGAGTAGGAGAGCCAGTTACTTAACCTTGTGCATGTTGAAGACAAACGAACCAGCATTCAGGGGAGGGAAAGAGAGAGAGAGAGAGAGAGGCGTGAGGTTGTGGAGGGAGCCAGGCTTGATTGCATGTATGCTAAACATGCATCAAACTCTTCACAGTCAGTGACCCTCCAGTGTTTCCCTGCTTGCTAACATATTGGAAACAACAAATTCATTGAGCAGCATGAGCTGACAACTTTTTTTAATCAGCGGCTTTCTAAATGATAGGAATAAATGTGCTTTGTGCATGCTAATTAGGTGCATTTGAATAGGAAGGGCTATTGCCTTTCGAGTATAAAGACAGTGCAACATATTGTATCCATGAAGAAATCTAAACACTAAGTGCATCCAATGCAAAACTAGTGCTTACATTTATTGGTGATAACTCAGATTTAAAAAAATAATCATTGACGACAAAAAAACTGCAGGTAATGAGAATCACAAATCCCATTTTAAAATGAATCATGGGGTAGCCAAAAAAAGAAACGGTAGCAGTAAATATAATCTATGGTGTCTGGACAAGATTTGTGTCTGTTGTAGAACTAAATTCTGGAGGATCTTTAACCATTATGTCCAGCTCACAGGGAATTATGAAAATTATGCTTGATAAATTGTTGCACTTGTAAATTAGTAGCAGCATGCCCCCTAATAAGAGAAAGGCATTAGGAACAGTCAGATGATCCAAATGCAGTGTGCAGAAAGCTCTTACAATACATGTGGCTTTTTTATATCCACAGTGTGGTATCTCCAGAGACTGGAAAATAATGACTAAAATGAAAATGTTTTAAATCCAGTTACATTTTGGACATTATTGGCCAGAATTCTGTCTTTGTTACGTACATACTGTTTGTGTGTATGTATTAACTGTGTTATTAAAATAACATTTCCAAGCTGAACCACCAACTTCCCTTCTGTCTTTCCTATGTGTATGTCTGTATATCCTATAAACTCCAAGTCATTTTTTTTCTGTTTGTTGGTTTTTTTTTTTTTTTTTTTTTACTTTCTGCGAAAGCTGCTTGTGATACTGTTGAGTATGATTTACACATTGCACACAATTTGACAGGCTTTTCTGAATCTGAAGCGCATTTTTAGAAAGAATCTAATTTGGATACCTGGCAGAGAGGATATTGCTGGAGCTTTCTGCACCACTCCTATTGTGGAAGTCGTGATTTTTGAGATTTACTTTTCTGTCCTTCTAGATGGAAGAAGATAAGATTTCAGTCAGCTCAGAATATGACTTTGCTGAAAGCAGGAACAGCGGGGAGGACAATTGGCAACTGCTAGCTGATCCGTCCAGTCAGCAGGGCATTTCTAACGAACCCTAGGTAGTACTCCCACAAAACCATGGACTCCCATCCCATCACCCCTTACTCCCCAACCAGTTTTAAGAAAATAAAAAGATTATATAGACAGACTTTGGGAAAGTCATAAGAATGCTGGCATGTTTGTTGATATGTCTGTATTGTGATCCCTGTGGTCTTTTATTATATCGTTTGTTCTTCAGTACCACATATGTTAAACTGGCTTTCATTTTATTACTCAAGCATTTATATACAACAGCCATTTTACAAATACATCAAATTCCTATTCATTGCATTTAAGCATGAAATTTGATGCCATTACAGAAATGCTCCTAATTTGGTTATCCAGGTCGATTTCAGAAATAATTTACATATTGTGCATGAAAATATTTTTCAGAAGTCATCTGTTTTATAGAATCTTGTGCTTTTTTCCTTTTTTATTGCTGCTTTTTCAGCAAAATCTATTTTAATTGTATTTCTTTTAGTTTTGCAGTCTTGTATTTATATTTCTTTAACTATCGGCTTTCTTTAGCTTTTATTTTCAGAAGCCAGGTCTGCACAGACTAGAGCATTTCCATTCAAATTGTTATTGTCTGAATGGATTGTAATAATACCAGCACAAACACTGTCATTGCTTTTACCCAGTGCTTTAGTTTTACAGCAAACACTAAAAAACAAAAAAAATTGAGAAAGCATCAATGTGTTTTTACTTATTGATTGTCACAAAAATGTGTTCTTGCAAAGCATAAATACTTTCTTAGGCATGAGTGTTCATGAATGGAATGTATTTTACTTTTTAGTTTGCAGTTTTGATTTGCACACAATCCATAGGGTTTTCAAAATACAGTAGAATGCAGTAATGGATTCCAAGAATGGACAATTTTTTGTACATATTAGTCCAGTCGGTGGTCTGAAATACTTATCTTTATCGAGTAACTATTTGCCTTTGTTTCATCTTTCAACAATAACCCAAACACAATAATCTCTGAACTCGGTTCAGTGATATTTAATACTGGGACCAATGGGCACAGACAGGGGAGACAGAGAACATGCCCACACATAGGATAGGATTACACAGACAGAGGTAAACAAGTGGCGGGAAATACAGAGATGGAGGGGAACACAATTACAGCAGCAATTACAGTACACAAACACAACTGCATGGATCGCTACTATAGAATTACATTTTTAAATTGGGAGGTTTATACAAAAAAATACTTGCAATTGTAGTTGTCAAGGCTCAGCTGTTACCATAGACACGTTCTGAAGGGAAACAGAAGCTGTGACTAGCACTTGCACAGATTTATTATTTTGAGCGGTTGTGGTGGAAGAAGAGAGGTTTGTTTCTAAAATGCCTAAACCACACATAACAACGGTGACAAAATAATGAAGTGCAGATTTTGTAGCTGCCGGCTGGATACGAGTCCAAAGATTCCATTGTTAAGCATTAGCTGTGTATTCCCTTTGGGGAAAATATGTCTGCTTTTATTTTGTATTGGTATGTGAATTCTTTGTTTTATTTCAAGTGGTGCAAACTTTGGACTGGAGCAAATGCTCTTTTGGTTTTCAGTGAATTTGAATGAATGAATCTGCTTTGTTAGTGTTTAAATACTGAGAAAGCCCAAGCTTGCTGTATACTGTTATATACTTGTATACGTCCCTAAACGTGAAACACAATTCCCACCGCTGTATGTGCAATTTTATAACAGCCCCACAATATTAGGGTGGAGTAAATACTTATTTATTTGATCTTATTGTAAATAGGAAGTTAATTAAAGAGAGGGGGACTGTACGTTACCATTACTGCTGCTAATGAGAAATTGTGGTAACTAAATAATTTTTCTGTGCAAGGTCTGTTAGGTCATAATGTTATTAAAAAATGGGCTCTAATTTATAAGGGAAGGTCAGACACAGCTCTCAGTACTTGAAGTATATTTACAGGCAATGAGTCATTTCTTGCTTGAGTGCCTTATTTCTTTTTGTGTAGAGAATTGTGGAAGGAACTGCTGTTTTAGTTTTGTAATTACGGTAATTTTATTTATGTAATGAAAGTACAATTAACCTCTTGTTAAAGTCGGAGTGATGTAGTGTCAGTTTAAAAGATGCAATGACAGTTTGCAGGATGCAAGCAAGACTCGCTAGACAACAGTTTAATCCAAGCAGCGTTTCTTACATGCCTAATTAGATAGCCTAACTTGGCTTGTAATAAAGCCCTGGAATAGTTCAAATTGCTCTGCAGTGATTGCTGACTTTCCACCCTGATAATGTGTCACTCAAATGACACCAGGTAAGTGACTAATACTATTCGTGTCGTAACCACACTTAACATGCCATTGTAAATACAGCAACTACAAAAACAGAATAAAGGTGTTTACATTTCTTTTTCAGACCATGGGTCCCTGGCTAATACAAATGTATTATCTAGTTTTGATTTTTTAGGGTCAAAGAAGGATCATCCCCACTACATCTCATAATCCACAGCGTTTTTTCCCATAAGTGTTTTGATTATCTGTTTTAATTTTTTTTTTAATTTATATTTATTTATTTAATTTTTAAGATTGCTTTGACAGAACAGACAATATGCACTCATTTTTAAACACCTGGCGCACTTGGGTACAATTTGAACTGCTTTCCTTTTAAATATGGTACAGGTACAGTGCTGTCCCACTACTAAAAGCTGCTAATGGAGGATGAAAAAAAAAAAGTTAGTCAGAATAACAATATGAACAAAGTAAGGCACCATTGTTTTCTGGATGTCCATTCCAAACCGCTTTGCCTAAATCTCCTTGGGATGGTGTCACACTTTTTTTTTTTTCTTCAGTTTCTGTTAGGAACCCTCTCTAATATGTTCATATTTACCTGGCTTTCACCCCACAGCATTCCGAAACCCATAACGGCATCAGCTGCTTGGACGCAATGTGCTGTTTCTCAGATGGGGAGACGGCTTGTGCGCCGGTGGGAAGAATTATGGAGCGAATGATGGGCCGATGCAACCCATCGCGGCTTAGAAGGTGTGGAATTTCTCTCAGTAGTCTGTGCTGCGGCCGCATCTCCTATAAACTTGAACGCGATAAACCTGCAGCTTTAGCTGTCTAAATCCAGTTAAGCGTTTGTGCCCAGTAACCTGGATTCTCTTTGATCAGAAGATCAGTGCATTGCTTTGGAGGATACAGGACAAGGAATGGGTTTCATAGTTTTACTGAAACAGTTTTTAGTTTGTAAAATCTCTACAGTACAGTATTTCTTGTGTTGTATATAAAATAGGGATTTATTGGATTGTCCGCAGGTGTCCTTTTGAATAGCCCTTACCTATACAATTTGATGTTTATTTTCTGTCCTGATGAAGGCATGGGTTTTCTCTGTGTGTGGTTGATGGTTTTGTTGTAGTCCTGCAAAAGGTTTAATGATTGTTACTGTATAATTACACATCCAGTGTGTCAACCCTTCTTTCTGTACTCTATCAACCAGCTCTAATCCCAAAGCTCTATCAGATATATATTTTTTGTCAACTAAGGCACCAAAAAACAAACAAACAACTGTGACTAAGATATTGCACCACAGATGTGACTCTGGGTGTGCAATATGTTTATAGCAGTTAGGATCTGGGAGTGTGGTATTTACAGTGACTTATTTACTAGAAATTTCAGGACGGAGAATCCGCAATGAGGATGATTTAAATTGCAATTGAACAGTTAATGACGTTTAATGAATTTGGCCAGAGACCTTATCCATGGGTGCTGTCAGCTATGACAGCAATGCTGGCCGAGTAGTGAAAACTCGATGACGTTGTGTAGTCTAGCGTCGCAGATAGGAAGTGCCTCGTTGGGCCAACTCCTGCCAAAAGACAAGGCCGCCAAACCATGACTGGATAAAATGAAAACCATGAATAGTTAACGGAGCAACTGCAGAGCCACAATGCCACCTTCCCCCCCCAAAAATAGGAAAAGGAAGAATGAAAAGCAAGCAGCTGAAACACAGGCCCATCCCCCAGAGCATGAAACTAAATACAAACTGCTCAGCACTCAGGTAAGGAAAAAAACCCTACTTGCTGGTAGGAGGAAACCTTAGGGAATCAATGGCTGAGGGTATCCCTTTCTCCAGGCTCTAAAGACGTCCGTCTCCCTATTTAGCCTTGCCGAGTTTGTATGGCACTTCTATATTAGTGAGCGGATTCTCCTTTCAGAAATACAGCCAAGTTTTCCAATAAACCTTTTGCACATCTTGGCCTACGTCTTGATGTTAAAGATGTAAAATTCCTTTTTTTCCGCTGATAATTACATTTTGAATGGAATTCTGCATCTTTAGCAATGTTTTTAATACACGTGATGCCTTTTGGGGATCTATCTGCAAAGTGTAGGGCTGCCTTGAGCTGTGTGTTCAGTTTATTCATTATTTCTGTGTTTTTCTACAGTGGCCAGAGGTCCATTTTCTTATTCTCTTACCATTTCCTGGGCTGTTCTAATTCTGTACTGGTCTGTTGTTGAGATTGTATACTGTTATCACAAGGATCTGGGGATATTGACCTGTCTCGCTTTCAGATTCATTTTCAGCACATTCAGTTTTTTTTTTTTAATCTTTGATAAATGTGTTAAAAAGATTCAGTCAGAACTCCGTATCAGAGTCATATCCTGTGAGATCTAGGATACCATGAGTTTATGGTCTATATAGGTCTTTAGCGAACTGGATGCCAGATTATTACAAATCAACTGTTTAACGGTTAAAGTATACAGAACTGTTTCTTTGTTTCCTAAAAAAAAAAAATATATATATATATATAATTGAAATATTATGTAATATGAAATATAATTCATAGTTACTGCCAGAAGGAGTGTAACCCAAGGAGCATTTAGAAAAGTATAAACAGTATCTGTCAATGTCTCTTATACGTACCAAACAAGAATATTCTTATATACAGGTTATTGTCAAACTTATAAGCTGTATGCTTTCAGTCTTAGAACAAAGATTTCTGTAAACAGAAAAGATCCCTTTTCAGAAGTGTACCAATTTTAAATTGGTAATCCTTAAATAAGAAACACAAGCTTACTGTTAGATGCACTGGTGTGCTAGTACTTAAGGTCCCTTGTGCCTTTCCACACAGTTAAAATAAAGATGTTTGTCTGTTAAAAGGGCTGTCAGAAACGGCTCTAGAAACACATTACACGACTGTATATATTACTAAAGACCATTCGCGCGACTACGAGGAGATCTTCATAAATATCCAAGATGCATGTTTTAAGGTCCTAAAATTTGTTTACACATAAAACTAAATCAAAATAAGCCATATATTGGTTTAATGTTTTTTTATATGATGTGTACAATGATAGTCTACTTTTTTTTGTTTTTTTTAAAGTTACTCCTTAAACAAATAATAAACCACCTCCTATTATATATATATATATATATATATATATATATATATATATATATATATATATATATATATATATATATATATATATATATATCTTGGACCAATTACATGTGATACTGATAATGTAATACATAAGTGAGAATGGTTTTCAGAATTACTTTACCAAGAACTGCCATTTTCAGCAGACAAATATTGAGCTTGATAGAGGTTCTGTCTCCCAACTCACACTGCAATTCACAACACACTTTTTTTTTTTTTTTTAAATAGTTGATATTTTATATAGTACAGTAAATGCATTGGCTGCTAAGCAACATGTCTTTCATTGTGTGTGTGTGTGTGTGTGTGTGTGTGTTCAGTCAATGTGATAATTAACAACCCTCTCCTTACCCCTACTCCATCACAGTTTAATATTGATGGCTCTCGTGCACCTAAACATTTGGCATTCCATTAAGATTTAAATCAAATGGAAATGGCTGTTCTCCATCAAAGGGTCCAGATAGGGATTAGATTTGTGTGTAGCGCATGATCAGAATAAATCATAATTAGCTGTTCTATTGCTATCATGCTTTTCTCCATAGTATGCTTATTTGCAGTTTTAAGTTGCCCAACCCTTTTTGTTTTGTTCATTTTTATTACTAATTATAGACTTTGGAGTGACCCGGACTTCTTCAATTCCAACGACAGAAGCATCTTGACACTCTCGCCTATGGAGGCCACTTCCTGCTAATGTATCAAGGACTTTATCACAGCTAAATAAGCCCTATATTCTCTTCAGTGCTTTGGTTATTTTCCATTCAAAAAAGGGCATACTTTGACTCGCCTTTTTATTATACAGAAATTAAAAAGCATCAAATATTGTTACTTAGTTAGTTAAACTAGCTTCTGAGCTCATCAAACTACCGTAGAAGTATTTAGCGCCTGTAGTTTTCTTTCCACAAAGAGAAACCAAATGGACACAGCTTTAATAGCTTACTGATTACTGCAACTCTACCATCTTGAATATACAGCTATGTCCAAAAGTTTTGCATCACCCTGGCTTCATAAAGTTTATTGAAACCTGCTGAATAATGTTACCTTCCATATACGTAACAAAAAATGTGACATGTCGAAATCCAACATGTAATGCTCTACTACTATTATGGCTTCCAGTACACTTTTGTGATTATTGTTTTGTATGTTTTTTTTTTTTTTTTTTTTCGATTTACATGATTATTAAATAAAATATCTAAATTATGTTCATATAGTTGAGTTTTTTTTTTTTTTTTTTTTTTTTTTTTTTTTTTCAATTCTTGTCTCTAGGTCTAAAAATCTAGGTGATGCAAAACTTTTGGTCGTAGCTGTAGTTTGTCATTTCTGTAGTTTTTCAAGCCATATTCTCCATTTTTAAAATACACATTTAAAAAAAAAAAAAAGATAATGTATGTGGCAATTTGCAAATAACATAAAAAAAAAAAAAAATGGTGCTTTAATATTTGATATGCAGGTTCTTTTTATATGGGTTTCAACCTGCCTTAATATTTTAACAGCATTGTGTATGTACTTTCTGATATAGTAAACACAAAGCCTAGTAATAAGTTGTGTGTTTTATAAATTTGATTTAATTGGAGAAAGTGGCTTACATACTGTTAATTTTTTTTTTCTGTTGTTTTCATATTGTTTGTCATTGTTTACCTGCATTGCTTTGTTTTTTCTTCTCTTGACTAACCACACATTCTTATTGTGTTGCGTAAGCAACTTTAAGGTAGGATTGTTTACTAGATTCAAATGTCATTTTTACCTCATACCCGGTATGATTATTTATCACTTATAGGGTGCTATTGATTTTTATATCAAACAAAACCACTGATCCATTAGAATCATATTTATCTCTCTTCATATGCTTTTGAAGTTCAAGATTAAGGAAATCAAGTTAAAGTCCAATTTCTGATTTAAAAGGAATATAAACTAACATAATCTGCCTCTGTTGGTTGAGATAAATTTAGTTTTCTAAACTGTTGATGTAAACAAATGGTGTTTTATGAATGATGATACAAAATCTCAGTAGAATAAATGTGTGATATAAAGCCATGGGTTTGCTTATATTTCACTGACAACATGTGTTGCCCTGGTTGTACAACATCTATGTTCATGTTAATTTAATGTATATAACGTAGTGTCTTACTTGGGCCTTTGTTGGAATTACTTGAAAAAAAATCCTGGTTGTTTAGTTTACCAGTACATGAAACCTGGACAGTAATTCTAAACTTAAAAAATCAGATAATTAAGTTTAACAGCCTTCTCCACTTTAAAACAAATATTTTTGCTAAAGATTATTTTATTGAAAAGCTGTACAGTGAAAGATATTTTGTTAGCAATAAGAATTGTGGGTGTAAAGAATTTTGGACCTCGGGCACTGTCTGCCTCTGATGTGATGTCTGACTTGTGTTTTTGATGCAGTCTGTTAATTGTACAATTCTGTCAGTGAAGCTGTTTTATTGCTTATGTTTATGAGATCAATTATATTTACAGAATAAAAAAAATAAACATACTTTTTTTTCTTCCCCAGTGTTATTTCCTGCTCATATTAAAGCTTTACTAGAATTATTTTTTTTATAGGCCATTCTGGTCAGCTCGGGCTACCCTGGTTAAATAGTGCTTCTGGAGGTATAACTCCTATTTACAGCTGTCATTTAAAATTAAACTGCAGAAGGTTCCTCATTGTTTTATACAATTTTACATTTAAAAAAATACTCCTCTGTACCTTTTACATTGTTGGATTTCATAAAGGTGGTACACAAAAACTTATAATTGTCTTGTATGCAGAGGTATGCATGTTTTTCACTGAAGATAAGGGCCCATTCTGTACAGCCTCCTTGCAGTCGCCACCTAACCTGTGCTCTTCAGAAATCCCCAGCATCTAGATATGTAGCTTTTTGCTTTTCCACTTCAGATATTGGAACGCCACACACTATGCATACATTATTTTCTCTGTGTACGCCTCAAGAGTTTTGAAACTTAAGCCCAGGAAGGAGCAGCAGCAACACGCATCACATCTTTCTCATCATTTAAAAAAAAGAAAAAAAAAAACTGGTGGGTTGTTCTGAATTTTTGTTAAACACTTTCATGTTTATAGCATAGGCATATAAAATGAAAGTGAAAAAGCAGTCTGCACAGGAGGAAGGGGGGGGGGAGGGGGCACCATACCTCGGAACAAAAGTCGTATGCCCCAAACATACCTAGAGTAATAGCCAACACTTGAAGTGCTGGCAGGTGGCTAAAACATTTGTTTCTTTCATTTAACTATTCAGTAACACTCCAATCTTCATAGGAATAGTGTTAGCCTATTTTTACATGATTAGGACCCTGAGATTACCCAGCCAGCTCTTATGTACTTTACATAATGTCATGTTGATTCCTCATTTTACAGAAAAAACGCCCTTATTCTATAAAGTAGATCAAATTGTGTAATACCCTACAGGTTGCATTGACAACACATTTCTTCCTCAATTTATGTTTTTGAAAAAAAACACAATTCCTGGCAAAATAAAGTTTTTAGTTTGATTTAAAATAACAATAAGGTGCACCAAGGCCTGAAAGTAAAGTTTTTCGTTCAGCAAGAGGATGCGATCACTCCTCTGTATTCCACTGAAGTGTGTGCTTGTGATAGGTGTAAACTACATCACATGTTTACATTCAGCTAAAACTACAAGAATGCACCTTCACCAGTACCAATCATTCAAATTAATACAAACAAATATGAACAATTAAATTTGTCCTTAAGTATGCCACATTCAAAGCACATAATGAATGTGTCTTTACACACTTATACAGCAATCGACATTTAGGAAATTGAAGATACACTCGTCACAACAAAATCTCTCTATTCTGAGGAAGCAGTAACATTTGATGAACAGTGAATGCTGCAGTATCCTTGTTTGACTGGAAATACCCTGCACATCTAGAGCAAACATTAAGCAACAATTAAAAGGATCATTTACACAACTACATTTGCATGGCATTTAATTACTTACCTGTTGAAAAACTTTACACATTTCTTTTTGATTAGATTTTCAAACATTTCTAAAACTGAATTTCTGAAGTGAGGTGGTTTGATAAGATGATCACGGTTGTAATTTCTGTCCCCTCTGAAGGGTAGTTGCTTTTCCCTGGTTGTCATCTCCAAAACCACCTCACTACCTTAAAATAAAATAATAATAATAAAAAAAAAGAATAGTTAACAAGCATGGTCAACAATGATCTGATCTGAAACAGCAATAGAGAATGGCCGAGCATGAATATATTAGGATACTTGACATTAAATACTAATAACGCATAGGGGATAAAAAGCATTTGAGGTACATGCAAGCAGAGCATAGTAACCTGCAACCAAGACAGTCATCTGTCCTTTCTGTGGTTATGGGGTGTCCTCCACTTGTCTGGTCCCAAACTTGATAACAGTAGCAGGTCAAGTCTGATGACTTCTGATCAGGAAACTTTACAGCACTGTTTTACAGAGGACCAATCTATGTCCTCATCTTTAATTTGTGTTTTTACAATACAACAAAATACCAACTGTTAAGCATGGTTTTATGACAATATTTATGTCCTGTTCTGTAAAAAATATTAAAACAGACCCCATTGCTTAAACACTGTCTTAGGCATAAATGTAACCAAATTCAATCATTGTTTCACTTCTAGACAAAAGCCACTCAAAAGTGCCAGAGTTACTAAATGTTCTCAATAGTTTGCTACATTTATTTCTAAGAGGAAAATGGTTTGTACACTTTAAAGCCATATTAATAAACATGAAGGGCTATTTACCATACTCCAGTACATCATTAGCACTTTCAGAATGAAAAAATGCAAAATTTAAATGAACAAGCAAGCCAAAAATAAACTAGACAATTAAAAGACTAGACCTCTTATGCTATTTTTTTTTTGGGGGGGGGGGGGATTTAGGTTTTATTCCTTAAAAGAAAAAAATGACACAAGACAATTTGAAGATCATGGCTTTTAGAAAAATAATCAAAATCTTTAGAAATCTGGTCCTAGGTGTTTTTCTACTGTTCAATCACAGAATGGCCAATTTAAAAAAAAGACTGGGACCCTTAATTGCTGCCTATCATTACCAATCTCCTAATTAAACCCTAATCTCACACACCTTCCCTGTCTAGTGTTTTTCATTTTCCTCCTCCTTTCATACATGCCTTTGCATCGGTTCCCTTTGGGGGTAAGTGAGCCTCAATTCCCCTGTCCTTTGGTCAAGCTACGCTTCCTCAACCTTATTAAAGGGAGGTTCTCACCATGTGAGTCAGAGGGGACCCCCAGCCCATATTAAGACCATATTTTTGGATTGTTCACTTACTTTCAGTACAATATCAACAAGCTACAGAATTTCAATATTAGATGGAGTGGAAATCAAGAACTAAATCAAATAACAAAAAACATTCAGAAGAGGCTTCAGTTCACTGTAGTCTTGACTTTTATTGCTTCATTTGAAGTACTGACCAATTTTGTATGAATGTTTACAGCAAGTTTGAAAAATAAGCATAGGATTAGATGTATTCCATTTTACTAAATGTACAGCTTGATTATAGCCATACCAAATTCAATGCAATCATTTTAAAACCTTAGAAAAAAATCAGAAAGAAAAAAAGTCAGTTGTAGTTTCAGATTTCCCTCATTAAAATGAATGTTATCAAGTGTTAACACTGGATATTTAGAAGGAGTGAAGTAATATCTGAACCCTTTTTTGTGTGAAGTGTCCTGAAAAATAGCTTTCCCATACCCCATTCTTCTAAAATACATGTAACCAAATATAAATAGATGAATTCAAAGCACAGTGATAATGAGAACCTAAAGTAGAATTGCAGTAACCTGATAGATTTGAAAACTGAAATACTGAAATATATATATATGCACATGGACAAAAGTAAATGTCACCAAAACAATGGCTAAAAATATTTCTGCTTTTGAGTTTCAAAAAAGAATCCCTAGTCAAATCAACCAACAAGTATTTTCTTAATCTTGTATCTACCACCAGTCTTTACCAAACTGTTTCTTGCACACTTTGGAATATCAAAATAACATTAATTTCCCTGCTTGCACAAAGATTTCAACCTTCAGTCATTTTTATTTTATAATTACATAGTAATTATAACAATACAGTAGCACTCTGAATTTCTCTATTCATGCTCGAGTAGGACCGACACATTCATGAGTTTAGGCTTTGTAAACATCCTTTCATTCTGTCATCCAAAAATCCTGGTGTTTTTTTTTTTTTTTTTACCTCACTTTTTAAAAAACAGGAAAATAAATAATTTTTGAATGGCAGTAAAACAGAAAACTTCAAAGTTACCAAAACTGCAAATGCTCTACAAGATATACAGTGTAAGAAAAATAATACCTTTAAACTTTCAATCTGAAATCTTTATGCAGTTTGGCAGTAAGCAGGCCATTTAAATTTTCCAGGGACTTTCAGTTTATAGTGCATGAAATACTCGCATTACGGATTTCCAGTGAAGTCAGTTCATGAGAATATAGCTCTCTCCATTTTTTTTTTTTTTTTTTTTAACAAATATTTTCATTTCATTAAAAGCTATTGTTTGCTTTTTATAGTACAAACAGTCCTCTTTAGGATACACAATTGGGATTGGTAAACTTGAAGAGAATCATTAGTTTTCATCCATTTTTGCAGCAACTTTTGTACTGCTTATATAATTTATTTCCATTATAAATAAGTGTAGAAAAGAACCTAAAAAAGAAGTAAATATGATAAATCTGGATTGTTTTGGCTTTCACCTTTAGTGGACATCCTCCCCTGTCTATGTTCGATAAAGACAATTGTATGAAGACTTAGAAAATAACTGTCAGTAAATAATCATTTGGACAACGTTATTTTATTCTTGCATTTGATGCCTGAAAAAAACTATATAAAACACAATAGTTCAGTCACTTATTTGTAAATGAAAGACGCTGTGGTAATAAGAGAGTGCAGATAAGAGATCAAAGCTCTTTTGATCAGTTGCTCAAGGGTCTTAAATCTTTATAAAACGTTAGATGGGGAGAATGTCCCTTTAAGAAATATTTTCTTAAAGTACAATACTGTTTTGATTCAGCAGGTGGCATTTTAAATAACTGTGCAAGGAATCACACTTTCATAATATTTTAGCAGCAGACGCTATATCAAAACAGCATTGTTTTCTTTTTTTTCTTTTGCAAAAATAATATTTTAAAAAAAGGTACAAATGTATAATGATCATTTGTATATATCAAGTAGACTAGACAGGAAATTAAAACATGATACTAGTATGAATTATATAAATCATTTACAGGCCATCATCCTATTAGTGGCAGACAAGCACTCTTTAGTAATCTTTAGTAACCATTCAATGGTCATTGATACGATTAATTTAGGTGTGGCTACTGAATGATTAGCCACACAAATTACCTTTCACTGTCAGATAAGAACCATTTGTTTAAGCTTGGAGTACCCTAAAACAAAACTACCAACAAACGATCTGTACTGATCTATCACTGCCAAAGATTTCATAATAAATGAGAGGGATGAAAACCAAAGCAGGAAAGCAGTAAGAGCACTAAAAGGAAGAACTTAAGGTACATGGCATTCATTAACAGACTCTTGTGTTTTGATTAAGACAGAGTTGTGCTTCATGTAAATAATGGTTGCTTCAAAACAAACAGCGTCAACCTAAGACTAGTAGAACAATATACAAGGATGGTCCAAAACAGTGTATGAACTCCAGCTGGTTGGAACAATTACAAAAGGAGGGCCATACTAAAGATAGAAGCCCAAACCACCATTAGATGACTGATAAGATATGCCTCTGAATGTCTTTTATGTTGTCAACCCTCAGGATAGAATGGAAGGATTGATCTTCAGCTCAGTCCAGTCATCAGCGTTTTATTGACTGTGCAATTTCGGTTGTGTTTCTTTGTACAAAATATGTACATTCAAGGAGAAGGTTCCACAGCGCTAGACTGTCGTACTTTTTGTCCCAATTTGAGGTCGTGCAAACTCCACAAAATCATCAATAAGGACTGGCCATGCTCCTAAAAGAAAGATCAAACAAACTGGTTAAGTTTCTGCCCAGAAACACATGCACTGTGGCTATCTGAAAACCCACGCAATGACCCTCCCTTGCTTACACCAAGATACTACAAAGAACCACAAAATATTACTATTGAAGTAAATTAATGTATTGCCTGTCTAGCTTTTTTCACTTTTAATTGACTCAAGCAGGAAGCTCATTAATCATTCTTTGAATGGCAATTTGATCTGCTGTCATCTCCTTTTCATGGAAAATAGAACAACCCACTTCAACCTCAAGTAATACTAATATTTGTCATATTTCTTTTAAAATTCAGAATCCAAGCATTAAGCTAGTTCCATATACAGGGTGGCACAGACTTTTAATCTTCGGTCACTGGATTTCATTTTGGAGAAAAAGCACTTTTGGTGTATTTAGTACACTATTTCTGCATCTGCATTTTCTGCCTTAGTTACTACTGTATTTCTGTTTGTTGCTATGTCGGAAAAATGCAGTATTATAAAAATGTAGTAAATTATAGCCTTTTGTTGGAATCTGATTTAGTTCAAACATTTAAATCCATACAAAAAAAAAAAGTATGATTTACCTTCCTCATCATAATTTGACATGTCATCAGCTATCATTGTACTGAAGTCTAAGAGGAGGTTCCAGGTATCTTTCGGTATTGATCTTTTATGGTGTTCCTACAAGGAAGGAAAAGAGAATAAGCTGTATTTGTTATGAAAACTAACACGTCATACATTACTCTTATATTTGCTGTACCTCTGGCAAATAAAATGTATTTTATCTTATTACAAACATGCTGCTACAACTCATTTAGTCTATAATAAACACACACACACATTTCTTTGCATACAAAAGTATTTCTCTCATTTATAATTGTTCTACTGAGGCATCAAATTAGAGATTCAGCGTTATAATTACAGCCTGTGATTTTTTAAATGTATTTATTTTTATAATGTTAAGTTTTATTTTTCACAAATGTTGTTTCATTACACACACATTAATAAAACAACTCAAAATTGATGTATATCACTAATAACACATTAGTATACATCATGTTTTAACTACAGATTTTTTTATTAAATATTATCTGCTACCGTTGAATTCCTGGCTAGCGAACGAACCTTTGAACGCAGCCCTTACAGCTTGCAGTCTTTTTCTGCATTTTGAAACCAGTTCCTGGCATCTTTCCGGAGATATTTTTGCTCATTCTTCAAACATATACAGCTTTGAGTTCTGCAATCGACTTTAGTTTTCTTTTTATAACAGCAGCCTTCAAGTCAATCCACAACATCTCAATGGGATTCAAGTCTGGGGACTGAGATGGCCAATCCATAACTGTAATCTTCCTTTTCTTCAGAAATTCCTTTGTAGACTTTGCAGAATGCTTAGGATCATTATCCTGCTGTAATACAAACCTCCATCCAATAAGCCTTCTAGCACTGTAACAAATGAGTGTGCACTCATTGATCCTTCTACAGTACCAAGGTAGCCAATGCCTGAGGAAGAAAAACAAACCCATACCATCACACAACCTCCACCATATTTAACACCGGACATTAAGAACTTTTCTTTACATTCTTCTCCTCTCTTCCTCCAAACACATTGTTGTTTTCTTTGTGAAAAAAGTTATATTTCGGAATCATCGGACCATAAAATTTGGTTGAAGAAATAATCAGATTTCTTCAAGTATTCAACAGAAAACTCCAATCAGTTTCTTTTGTGCTTGACCATCTTCTCTCAATTCTTGTGTCAAAACTTTTGCAGTAATCCGAGGATTTTGCAGGGCTGCTCAAACAATTCTTCCAGATTTTGCAGAGATCTCTTTTGGTCTTCCACACCTGGAGCTAGTTGCAGTAGTTCCTGGTCTCCTGTGTTTGTCAATAATAGCCCACGGAATGCTTTTTGATAAACCAAGTCTTTCTGCTATTTTTCTGGTATTTTCTTCTTTTTCGTTTAGTTGTATTGCTGCCATTTTGAGACTGCTGCTGTACTCTTTAGCAACATTTTTGTTGCTTTTTTGAATCACAAATTTCCAATGTATTTTTCAGCACTTGATTATGTATTTATTCTATAATTATCATGAGGTGTTGGCTTTCAATCATGATAATTGTCAATAATTAGCAACGAATGGGTTTCATACGAAATATGTTGATTGCCCAAATACTTTTGTCTAAATAAGAAATTTGTTTTTGAATGTTATTTTTTTCATTTTATGCATGCTATGTAATAATTTACTGAATTAGCTCTCTACTTTCATTTATATCTTTCAATAGATCAATTAGAAATTATAGAAACCACTGTGGCTTCTCTTTTTTTAAACTGCCCAAATACTTTTGTCTGTGAGTGTATACTGACACACAATAACAACCTACCATTGATTCCTCTATCATAAAACACTAAATAATGCATGCTTTTTATCATTGCATATGTAGGATCGCCAAGAAAATCTGTAACTAGCATGGACCTTTCAAACATTCCTAAATTATTATATTTACATTTTGGAATTTCAATACTTACCAATAAAAATGTATTCCACAGATCTAAGAATTTGAATCTTCCTGCAAGTACTAAATTCCAATAGGCAATTGCCATTTCTAAATCTGTAACCAAATACAAAGGAATGGTACATTATGTAAAAGCATTATTGAAGTAGATTCTGTATTTTAAGAAATAAAATAAAGTCAGAGGAATTACACTTACCTAATCCTTTCTGCCCAGGGTTCTTTGCAAAGTTAAATGTAAACTGATAAAAATCCTTAAATTTCCCTTGGTCTTTTAACTCTTGCTCCATTTTTGGCAATTGTGCTTTTAGCTTTTCTATACTGTCACACCTTATAAACAAGAATCAGGAGAGACATGAGAAGGGTTTGTTTGTCATGATCAAAACACATATGAAATAAGCATTGAGTGCCACTGTAGGGATGAGATTTTAATATACTTTTGTAAACAGAATCAGCTACCTTTTACAGTAGAGAGCTTTAATACACCAAGGACAGAGGCTAAAACTGACAACTGCTTAACTTTGCAAAAAGCACATTTCTGACAATGGCATTTGGCATCAGAAATAACTGCTGTACAAAGCATGGCCCATATGCCTTCTCACAACAGGAGCTAAAGTATAAAGAAGAAATATGCCAGAGGATTTATTACACTGGGGGTTACCAATCAAAGTTAAATTTAAAAACACAAATGGGGAACAGCTTGTATGCATTGTGCCATTTACTTACCCTTGCTCTGTCATTCCATCCATAAATTCTTGTTTTGAGAATTCACACTGTGTTGCTGCTCTAAATTTCCACGCAATTATCAGTACACTTATACTAGCTGGGTCGAGCCCCAGGTCATCACAGAACTGTTGTATTCCGTCTATACCAATTTTATTATCATCTTGAGGATCTAAACAAAAGACAATAAACATTTGAACTTTATCTTCATTTTATTGCAGTAGTCTTATCTGATGTTTTTACAGAGGACTTTAATGGTCCTAATGTGGAATCATACTTCCTAATGTCTGTGTGTATCATAGTTTGCTCCATTAATTAATATGGAAAAATATGAACAGGGAATGCTGATAACATTTTTCTTTAAGTATTTGTTCCAACTGGTTAGATATGAATCATATTTTATATATATAACATTCTTCCAACATATTACAAGATCGTTCAAAAGTCTATTGGTATTTGTTAGTATTGCCAATACAAATCTTTAACTGCTAATAGCACAATTAGCAACATGTTTATACTGTATATAACCTCTTATAACAACGCCCTTAAACTGTTATCAGTGTTTTGGCATTCTCCTTACAAAACACAGCACTGCAAATATAACATGCAACATGCAATCCCTGTACATTATACCTAATACAGTAAACTTAATATAAAAAAAACAGGCTTAAATATTTGTTTATTAAAAACATCATCCATTTTATAGCTTGCATATCCATATGCAAGCTTTAAGCCCATACACCCACCTCTGTATCTACTGTGGAGCTGTTCTAGCTTTTTCCTGTCCAATGCCCCTTTTAGGCTTTCTCGAATGTAAAGTTCTGGATTTTGGAAAAAATTGTCAGTGGCAACGTCTAATTTCCAGTCATTCTGAGATAAACAACTCACTGCAGTCTTTTCACTAGATTGTGTGAAGATCATAAACTGACGAACTTTATCCTTCTGTGAGGACTTCAGCTTGTTCTGTGGAGGACAAACAGCGTGTTAGCTGGACAAGGTTCTTTGTTTTGTTTTCTCATTCTGATTGGACTTACCATGACGTGCCGCTGGAGATCATTTTCAGAGAGAATATAGTCACTGCCAACGCAGAAGGTAATGTAAAGTAAATCATGACTGAACCTGACATCTACTTTTGGACTACATAGAAACACATTTAAACAGAAAGAAGGGATGATACAGTTGACCAATTTTTTTAGCGAGCATGTTTAAATGAACAATTGGAATCTTTACAGGCAATACAGTAAAATCATCATTAGAAGCCCTTCAATAGAGTACTCTTACTGAACTACAACGTGTATATACCATATATCAACATACAAGTATGTGTAATACGTCAAATAAATACTATAGCAAGGCCTAAATACTGGATATGTTATGGTTAAAAGTTTACCACTATGACATTCTACAAACACAGTAATTTCATTTTAAACATGTAAACAGCATTCTTTTATTAAGGAATCCCTATTGTATTTATTTTGTTAAGTTTCTTTATATTGGTTTCAACAGTTGAAAGAACAACTGATACTGTAGCCTGCATATTTACTTGTTTGTTTTTCCAATTACTTTGTTTTTCATAGTGTTTTCGAAGAGCCTGGTGCAATGACATGTTCTCTGCATACGTTTAAGAACAAGGTGTATCTACGCATACCTTGCATCTGTATTCAATGCATATTCTATAACAAATGAATTGAAAAAATTGTAAATAATTTTTTTTTTTTTTTTTTTTTAAAGACATACAATCAATCATCTTTCACATTTTCATCATACACAAGTTCTGATAAGAAGTACTGATAAAGGTCTTTACTGACAAAATAAATAATGTGTTCTCTTTTAACAGAGAAAAAGTAATTCTGATTGCTATGAACACGAGATTGTAGGTAAATTCTGGCAAACCTGTAAGAAAAGAGTCTAAAATTATTGGTCTAAATACTACCGTCCTGACTGTATTAATCCTTCTGGTATGTTCCACACTTACTGACACCTTCATTGAACTGCATAAAAATAATACAGAGTTAGGGCAGCTAAAGCAGGTTTACATTTTTTAGCCTGGTGGTTTTCAATCCCTTAAAGACATTCTGATAGAACTGACATTCAATCATCAACTTATCAGAATAATTCAATTTCTTGCCTGTATTTTGTAAAAGCAACCAAACCCTTAGCCAAGCTAAAGTCAGCACTATGCATGTGTTGTTGTTTTTCTTAATTTCAATCAGTGTAAGCATGCATTTTATAATTACTACTTTAGATACTGGATATGTATAGACCTTCCCACAGTCAATGTTGTTCACAAAAGCCTACTTTACACATTCAATTTAATTTACTAACAAATTAAACAAACGTGTACCCACATTTTCCATTATTTATTTGCTTCATTATTATTTTGTTCTTATTTCTTTATAATGTTGTCATGCTTAATAAATATCCCACCTACATCATCAACCTTCAAGTTGTAAAAAAATACAGTGAGGAATCCCAAATCCAATACCCTCTGTTGTAATTAAGGCATGGAGCCTAATGCTTAATGATCAGATCGCAAATTTTAGAAGATAACTTAATGAAGCAAAGCAGTGGGGGCTGATTGGAAAAGCAGCTTGAGGTAAATGAAAAAAAAAAAACAGATGATGGAAAACAGCATACAAACCAGCTAAAAAATAGTATCTTTTTAAGCATGCTTTTTCAAAACTTAGATGCAAGAATGCATCAACATTTTGATTACTCTGGAGAGTATTTCTAAAGCTTGGTTTCTGGTAGAGAAATTCAATGCAATTAGGTAAAATCTCTAAAGGGAAGACTGATTTTTTTCAGAACAAAACATACAGCACCACAGGTGTAGTTCTGGAACTTAACTTTACTGTACAGTTGGGGTATCTGCCTGAGGACCAGTGACTGAGCAACATAGTTCCTGTGAAACTTATGTTTGATGTCTGCTTTACTGTAAGCTGTAGTGTTCATCCAAATGCTTATAATAAATAAATAAATAAATAAATAAAGCCAAGGTCTTGGCCAGGAACGTCACTTCAAGGGCTTGGTTTAGGTCACTGGTGTGATACTACTCTGTCTTTACTCTAAGGCTGAAAATAGCAGGGATGCAATTGGGGTGTTGACCAGCCAAAATGTACAGAGATATTAGCATACTCATGGAGGTGTCTCAGGAGTGCAAAATATTTCTCTCAGACCAACGAGTTTTATAAATCTCATTTTAAAAGAAAGATATTCAAGTGTGTTTTGGTCCAAAACCCATATGGAATATTTGAATCAAATTAAAAGTTTTTAAAATAGGTATATACAGTAAAGACATCGTCACTATAAATATGTATACATAAATATTTCACGTAATTAATTTGTCATGTCAGATTAAAAAGTGGTGTATAGGGCTAAATACACTAGCATTTCATGTCAATGTTGCAATTTTTACAGTTCATCTCCACAAACATTAATGAAACACAATGACAGATGTGTATTTCTTCCATAGAAGCACATACTGTACAGTACATTACACAGATGAAGAGACCTGGACAAGTCTCTTTTTGAAATAGCTCTAATAATGTACAAAATAAAACTGTAACAATAACAAAAGAACAGTAAAGAAGTGTTCTCAGTTGTTTGCCGGAAGATTTAATGCGAGAAACACTATACGCTGTATCTATCATTGTAGGACCATTTACATCTACCTCGGTGTATAGCAACCCCCCCCCCCCCCCCCCCATAAGCTTGAGAACCAACATGTTTGTATATTTTGATATATATGTTACATACAAACACGATACAGTACGCTGATCACTGTTAAATGAAGAAGTAATCGTGCCATTCATACTGCAAGACCAATATACAATTAAAAAGCATAACATTTAAGATTTAAGAATGAAACATTACACAACTCAAAAAGTCAGGCTTGTTTTCGGGTTAGAATGTGTGAAAGCCAAAAGGTTACAAAACCTACCGATTTGCAGAATACATGTAACATAATTAAAAGACATTTACTCTAGCCAACACAACTCTTCCTTGTGCTGCTACTATAGTATCACAGGTGATGTGTAGATAATTTAGCACATAACAAACACAGTGTCAAAACGCATGTGTTATTTTGACATTGTTGTTGAATAAAAGAGGCTACAGCCAGGTTAACTTCCTAACAGCCCAACCACGACTAGGCCCGTAATCCACGGTCCTCGACTGCGCACGCCTTCATGGTTTCGATTCTTTTCTGAGCGCCAGAACAAATAGTCACGGCGAAACCGGCATCTTCTGCTTTTCAGCTTTATAGAAACAATAAATTCAACCCTAACTAGGAGGAAACCGTAAACCGAACAAAACACACTGAGCGGCATAAATAAAACATGCCATTCGCTATGGATATTGTAGTTATGGTATTTTGAAAATTCAAACTAAATTCCACTTACCATGTTTGTGTGTAATGCTCCACTACTTCTTCCTGCTCATGCGCACTGTCACACAACAGCCCCACTACTACCCACGAGTAGCCTCGGCAGCACTGGAAGCTGCGAGTCTCTCGATTTGCCCTCCACTCAGTATTTTCGCAAACTGTGACCTGGGGCCGACACCGTCCCTGTCAAACAAAGCTTTCGTTAAATGCACTCGACCCAGACATGATTCAAAATAAATGCTGCCAGTATGGTCAAGTTTATATTGTTACCTACGGCACTGCCTGAGCAGATTTCATAAAAATAACAATGCCCTTATCTAAACTAATTGACTAGTTTCAGACCATAAATGGTAACCTTCACGTAATTGTTTTTAAATTACATTCTTTAATGATACAGGAGAAAGATGATTTGTATAATATATTATGGTATTACTATAGCACTGTTATATTTACAATATTCATACACCAAAAAACTCCAATAAAGTTATTGACATTTTTTTTTTGGTTTGTTTGTTTTTAGTTTTTTTGAGACTATACACTTGAAAAGTTTTTTCTTCTTAAGACATAAATTTGTTCCTTCAAGGATTTACTTAAACTTGTGACGTCGTGGACGACCTCTTGGTTATTTACATTGCACATTCGTTATACTGTTTACAAATAAATAATAATTTACTTACAAAAATTTGTTTGATATAAGATATTTAAATAATATATATCATATAGATATATATATATATTATATATATATATATAGATATTATATATATATATATACTTGGTGCTAACCAAGACTGTGGTTCTGACATTTATATAAATATAGACAATATAATAATAATAATAATAATAATAATAATATGGACAGTATATAGAGACCAATTTCGTTGGTTAATAAAAACCTTATTTTGTGCTATGTGTGTGTGTGTGTGTGTGTGTGTGTGTGTGTGGGGGGGGGGGGGGGGCTTGGGGGGGGGTTCTTTCTTTAATTTGTTCTGTTTTTCAAATATCATACTGCAGCTTTGGGAAGTTCCAGTTGCTGCTTTCTGGTACTCTGGCACTTCCTGTGTCAGCTTCCCATGTAAAGGCCAGTAAAAATGTTTAATCGTAAGCTGATTACACTTCAGGACATATATAAGGAAAGGTATACAGATCTCATAGGCCTTTGTACACATACGTTTGTATTTCAAAAGTGGTGACATGCATAACCACCAAGTGGACACCCCTCTTCTATGCACCATCTGACTAAGTATCAGGAAGCGGAGTGTGAGACCAAAGGGGGTTAGAGGATCAGCTGTGTGACTTGATCATCTGCTTCCTGACCATGTTTAGTTATAACTGCACATGCCAACATCAACAGTATCCTGCTGTGCCAAGTATTTGCTTTTAATGTTAACATGTTTTATATGTAAACATCACACAATATACAATGCAGTTTCACTATAGATAAACTTTTGTGTTGACAAAAAAGCTACAAAATAGTGATTCAGCCATTATAGTAAATATAATTTATAATAAATGTAACTTACTGAGAAGACATGAGATATCTGAGCAATGCCAGCTAACAGCAGGCACTGAACTAATTCAAATATTCCAAACTGTGAAAAAATATAGGCTAGTATATCAAGTATATGGTATATCAGGTCTTTTTTTCTACATAATTAACACACATTTCTATATTTTATAATTAAATATACCTATATTTGAAATGCATAAATAGATGTTTTCAATGAATGCCTATATTTATCCAAATACATATCTGTCTGGATTTAATGTTTTTATTATACAATAATAATGAGATGTATGCTTTAGATAGATAGATAGATAGATAGACAGACAGATAGATAGATAGATAGATAGTAAGTAAAAACAGTGCACATAGTTGAAGCGTATTAGGTTTTATGATAGACGGGATATTTTATACAAGCTTGTTATTACAGTATGCATATTTAACATTGAAGTAACCAGATACCTGAGAGCAAGCAGAAATGTTTGTCTTGAAAGTACATATGGGTAAAGTAATACTATAAAAATGTATTGCTATTATTAGTGCATCAGCAAACCAAGGTAAAGACAGAGTGTATTTGCAACACTATACAGTACTTCCACTAACTTGAATGCATCCCGGTGTGCCATGCAGCTAGCTAGGTCTCAGTAAATGTTATGAGTTAACGACTAGGAGCAGAGTTCATTTTGAAATGGAAAACTATAAAGCAGCAATGGTTCTCGTGGAAGTCGGTAATGCAGTGGGGTACCAAAACACGCGCCAGGGCTATTGGAAATGTTTGCAGAAATTCAAGGAGTTTGAGGACACTCATTATCTGGACAAAGTAGTTCAGCCGCCTGCTCAATGGGAAGTTCCCTTGGATATATTAATGCACATGGCAACGGCTGAAGTTCTTACTGCGGGTATTGGGACATTTTCATTTTAAAAACACACATCTCTTTTGAAGTCGTGTTTATTTATGTTTATGTTTTTTTGGGGGGGGAATTTGGGATTTTGATAAGGTCGGTTGTATAGGCAGTAATACAGTGTGATAAAATGTGAAACAATGTCACCCGTTTTAAATCTTACCGTATTAGTTTTTTAAAGGATATTAAGCAATTTTTAATATAAATCTAGCGCTTGTGCCCTAGTAAAAAAAGTACTGCACTACAAATACTACAAAGTTGTAAACTTATACAGTCGCAATGACAAAAAATAAATAAATAAGTAGCCTAAAATGAAATGTAATGGTTTATCATGGCATAGTTTGTCGAAAGTACGGTGTGACAGAAGATGTATGATAATATAAATATGTGTGTTTCAGTTGGCTGTCGTAACAGAATATGCTTGTTAAAAAACGTTAGCCTATTTTAAACAATAGTAAAAAAAAAAAAAATATCAAGCCTACTACATGTTCTTAATCACCGCATCCAATTTATTCTGGCTCAGGTCTGGACAGCTGGCAGTCATTTTACAGGGAACTTGCAAAAAAATACCTTATTGCATTGGCCGGAGTTCAAAATAGCAATGAAGATTTGGGACATGATCCTTCCACCAAAAGTGGCCCTGGTAAGTGGGTTAACTTGACTAAATTTATAATTTTTAATAACACTTCAATAATACAGCATCCTATTCTTGTAAACCTGCCGTCTGGACTAATTTTAAAACTGGTTTCTCTCCTGAAAGAACAAAAAGAGCATCAAATAGTTTTGGATCGTATAATTAATTTTAGCAACTGTCTGGTCACTTATGTACAGTTCTTGTTCAAAGTATTGGTATTTAATTGGTATTTTTTAATTTTTATTGTATTTTATAATGAACATGAACTCTGCGTATTTATTGCAAAGTCAACATTAGATGTGTCTTTTTTGTCTATAGCAATGGTGGCGTTTCCATGCATGTGTTTTGTTTGTTTGTTTGTTTGTTTTTTTAGCTCGAGACATTTGGGAGAAAAATGTCTGCTGTAAAATGCTTTTTTTTAGGTTTACATTAACCAGGCTTTACGTAAACCAGGCTTTTCATCGGACGTCATGCAAATGAAGCAGTTAAGGTGGGGGTTGACATGTAAATTAGCTATGCGTAAAGTACTCATGCTGTTTCTGAAGATTATTAGGGAAGATGTGGTTTCCATATGCAGAGAACTGGTACACGAGTGAATCTAAGCTGCTGTAATAAAGCAAAATACGTCATGCCTGGTTGGTATACCACAAAATACCACATGCATTATACATAATGTGTTTTACTGCTCTTGCCCGAATTGTTTTTTAAATGTCATTGGAGGGGGTGGCATAGCATTAGTATGGAATCAGTGTCAGCTGATTTATCTTACAACTCATTTATTAAAATTTAACGGAGAGGTATACAATGAAACTGACCAATATAAGGAATTGCAGATCACCATGGCTGGAAACCAGCAGAGACTTAGGATTCTAAAGCTCTGTGCCATACATCTTCCACTTGTGCTCCAAAGGCTGCCTGGATTGGGAACAGTGGATGTTTTCCCTTTGTTTCGGGAGCTTGAACCTCCAAACATCCTCTGCCAGCAAACTGTTTGAGTTTTTTAAATTTGTCCCTAGCTTGTGGGACTATGCGCTCTATTCCTCCTTCAGAGAGGGCATCAACCACTTGTTTGTACACATGCTTGTTACGCTGTTTCGGGTGATCCAGGTGGCTGAACATATCCAAGTCACTAACTGTACTTATTAATGCCCGGGTTTCCTCCTAGCTCCAACGATTTTGAGTGGAGGGCGTACACATGTTGTCTTTGAACAAGGGAAATCAGTTACAGACATTTAGTAACCAACTCACTTCCTCTTCGTGTTTAACTTTAGCGTAGTTTTTACAGCAAGGGTATTCTCAAACAGCCTCTTTAATACTATAAAAAGAATATAACGCAGTTCATGGCTAGTGGTTTTATACAGAACTGTAAACCTACAAGAGATATACAACATGACAGACCAGACATAGCAAAAAAACAATAATAAAAATAAGCCGCCCGCATTTTCATTAAGGTGAAGTACACCACTGCTAACCATAAAAGCACCCATCAGCCACTACTTTCTGCCATCTTGGAATCCACAGTTACAACTGACCTGCTGCCTTGCAATATTTATAGTGATGTCACTTAAGGATAAACATGCTCATTAACATTTACACATGAAATGCGAGTTTCCATGCAAAACTGGGCGTGGATTTTCCCGTGTGTTTTGATATTTACACGAGTAATTGAGATTTACTCTATCCAGCTTTTGGCCGTTTTTTCGGCCACAAACCTGATTTACCGAGTATTTCTCCCAAACGTGCACATGCATTGCCATTTCACGTGTAAATTGAACCGCATGGAAACCCCATGAAAGACACCTATAGGGTTATTGATTATTGCTGCTTCTATAATCACCTTCACACGCTCAGTAAAATGTTTAATTTAATGCACAATAATGCAAGTTTTGTTTTCATACTTTTTTTTTTTAAACTAACTCATCCGCTTTTATATTTACAGAACTTAAATGCGTAGCTGCTGGAAGAGGCATGTGTATAGGAATGTGCTATTCAAAACCCGAGCAACTTCATGACCTTATTCAAGCAAGCATTGAATGTGGCCGAATGACGCACAGTTACCCTGCAGGTAATAGACCAGGCAAATTCTTTCAATAAGGAGTTGAAGCTGTGTGGGTTGTTACTGCACCAGAATGCTTGAAATTTGTATTAATAGAACAGTTTGACAGAGCAGAGCTGTAATATGTTCAGTGTCCTTATGTGCAGGTATGATTAGTGCCCGGAGATGCACATCAGTAGTACATCCACATCAACAAAAATGAGCAACTGAATATAATTCAGGCAACAGTCTATACATACAACTAACAAAATGTTTAATTTAGACAGACGGTCTAGTTTGTAAGTTTTAGTATAGTATGCATTTTTTCATATCGGTTCAGTAGCTTTTCACAATAAAACCAGCTAGAACATTGAAATAATTATAATCATTTAAAATGAATGTTGTAGCTATTCATAGTCACACAGCATGTTTGAAAGGTTACTAATTCACAGCGCTGTTTCCAAAGTAGCAAACTCTAATCCTTATGAAGGCACATCTTCTGTCAGATGCTGAATGAATGGCTTGCATGTCTCTTTGGCAGGTTTCCTGGGTTCTCTATGTACAGCACTGTTCACATCATATGCTATACAAGGGAAGCCTGTGTCTCAGTGGGGGCGATTGATGCTGGGTGTGATGTCACAGGCAGAGAAATACTGTAGAAAGAAGATAGCCCTATTTTCAGGTACAACAGAAATAGCTTTTAGCACGAAGATTTGTTAACAGGTGTTGCAGACCAACATTTTATTTTTGTAAATAAATAATGTCAATTTTAGCAATATCCCGTAAAACAAAATTCTACAATATGTTCATGAAAGTTGTCACAAAACAGACTAAACTTGGTAATCCTTGTTATTGCTCTCTCACTAGATTATAGTGAAAATTGGTTTTACTTTGAAGCCAAGTGGCTGTTCTACCTCCAGCACAGAACAATTGACAAAGACGGCTGTGACAATCCTGTCTTTCCAGAAAACTACGATGCCAAAGAAAGGCACAAGGTAAAAATGAGCAGCATGAACTGTGGGAATTGGGCAGAGGGCACAAGCCATATAGGGGAAATACAGATCTTTGGAAAAATATAAGAAGTAGCTTCAAATTTTGTTTTCATATCGTTCTATGATGTTTGCCGCTACTCTAAGTGGTTCTTACTGCACATAATATTGTTTTGTTTCTTTACGTGATATAGTCTGTTTTTGGGGGCTTTCACTTGAGTTCAGCAGCTACTCTTCAGTTCTAGTAGCCAGTCATTGTCATATATAACACTGGCTTAATGGCAAAAGCGAAAACTTACTTGCAAAAAGTACCAATAAAAGTTAAAGGGTCAATAAAGCAAACTGTTGATTATATTACATATTAAATATATAATTGCGATTGCAAAAACATCAATTTCTTGTGTTTAAAATGTAACTAACAGATAATTAAGATGCTATATTGTATATTTTCAATATATGGTTATTCTGTAATTCATGTATTTGTTGAAAACTCCCTGAGAAACGTAGAGCTGCTACTTCTACCGGTCATGGTGAGCTAAAATCAAGCCAGCCAGAGCAACAAAAGAAAACAGGGTATGTGCTTGGCTGATGGTAAAATATTTATTCAAACATCAACAATGCAGTCTTTCAAATTACTTATTTGTTTTTGTATTGGCTGAGACAAGAGATAGTCCAGCACTGAATAGTAAACTAGCCACCACATGCATTATACATTAAGTTAGCTACAAATCGCCAGTATGGGGTGGATTCAATCAAAGAGAGCAGGGAAATAATGCTGGTCATGAAGCGGTACTGCATGTTTTGATTGACACTTCCCCTGTATCACATGACCCAAATAGGCATGCTTGTGCTACCACCTGCAGCAGTTGTAGCATTGGAGGTTATTATGAATCATTTTCAAGTTTTTCTAGCTCAGGATCAAAGTAAAATTGGTGTTCTGTTAAAACTTTTTCAGAAAAAAACCTGCAGATCTGCTATAGTTGACATGGGCATGTGCTAAGATTAAAAAAATACTTTTCAGTCACCTTTAATCTGCAGCTGTGGAAACTATGACGCCATTGTTCCACTTCAATGAATAAGAAAGGGTTGAGTTGATGAACGATAATGGCAACAGGTTCTACAATCCATTACAAAGTTTCCCTTGAGTTGTATTTAACCTCCTGGGTGATTGTTGTTTGACAGCTGTACAAACGTTGGAGTTCAGAGTCGTCTGGAAGAAGAAAGGGTCTTGAAATTACACTCATCATCTATGATGCCTTGCTGGCTGCTGGCAATGACTGGAACAAACTCTGTCAAAGGGCCATGATTCATGGAGGCAAGTTACATTCAGGGCATGAGATTAAGCAGATATTGTTATCATGTGCTTTATGAGCACTATGTTTAGCTCTAGTCTTTGGTTATAGCACCAATTAAATTAGACCAGCGGCATTATGACCACCTTGTAGTGGCAAACATATATATATATATATATATATATATATATATATATATATATATATATATATATATATATATATATATTAGGGATGGGACGAATACAGCTGTTCAGAATAGTTTTCCTTTAAAGTCTCATTTAACCGACACATTTCAACTGAAAGCTGGTTAAACTTTTAAATCACACAATTAGGTGGTGCTGTGTGTATAATCTCCAAAGGCAATTAGGTTGTGCTGTGTGTATAATCTGTAGAAAGGTGAGTTTTGCGTGGTCGATGCAGATCCACATTATTAACCGATAAGCATAATAATAGTGTGTAATGTCTTCAGGTAGGGTTTTAAAAAAAATCCCTCTTGTTACAATTCTTCAGTCTGTTGATGTTGAGGTATAAAAGTTTTAATTTGAGACGAGTCAAAACATACATTTGGCCAGTTAAAAGACAACAGTTTCCTTTGAATGGAAAGCACTCTGCACAACCGAATGATATCAAAGTGTCGCCGTGTTCAAATGAAATGTCGGTTCTGTTTTTTTTTTTTTTTTTAAACCCCACATGAAGACGTTACACACTAGTGTTATGATTATGTGTTTATAACATGGATCTGCATTGGCCACGCGAAATTCACCTGTCTACAGATTAAAAGGCAACAATGTGTTTTTGATTGAAAGAACTTCGGAGGTTATACACACAGCACAACCTAATTGTGTGATTTAAACGTTGAACCAGCCTTCAATTGAAATGTGTCGGTTCAGTGAGACTATTATTCTTAAACAGTGAACTGATTAAAAACAAGAAGCACTGTTTAGAGATGTGAAATTGAACATTGCCATTGAAATTGCAGCTTTGAAGATTTACAGGCCTTTTTTTTTTTTTTTTTTTTTTTTTGATGTTCATTCCGAACAGTAGGTGGGGCTGCAGCAAGCGGTTTCAAGCACTATGGTGTTTCTTCTTTGTCACGTCTGGCCATATTTAGTTGCACATCAAAACAAACCTCTCACAAGACCTGCGGCAGTGTAAGGTGACAGTGTTGGGGAAGATAATTATTATCCTTTGATATGTTTAAGCTGTGCTTTAGTAAGTTCGATGCCTAGCAGTAGTATTTTTTTTTCACCACTTGAATAAGTGTTGGTGTCTGATTCAGACTCATCCAAAATCTCATCTAGAGTTTGGTTTTCCAAAAGATTTAAAATTGATATACCTCATCAGTCATCTTTATTGTGATTTTAAATGTGGCTACCGTTTGTTATTCAAAATTACATATTAAATGTGGTTAGTCATGTTTATTAATATACATTTAAATATTGCTACCATTTTTTTTTTTTTTTTTTTTTCAAAATTCTAGTGGTGTATGGATATCTACAAGTGATTCGCCCCTTAGGTTATGTAATATGCTTTTTATGTAAACTAGCTATGCTTAAAGTACTTGTGCTGTTTTTGAAGATTACTATAGAAATTTTGAGAAAATATGGTTTCCATGCTATAATAAAACAAAATGCCTCGTGCCTTGTTGGTTTTACCGCTCTGCCCAAATAGTTTTTTTTTTAAATGTCATTGGCGGGGTGGCATGGCATTAGTATTGAATCTGTTTCAACTAATTTATCTTACGACTCATTTATTAAAATTTAACTGAGAGGTATACATTGAAACTGACCAAGACAGGTATTGCAGATCACCATGGCTGAAAACTGAAAACTTCCACATATGCTCCCAAAGCTGTCTGGATTGGGAACCGTGGCTGTTTTGTCTTTGTTTCGGGAGCTTGAACCTCCAAACTTGAACCTCTACGAGCAAGTCCTTATGCCTTGTTATCTAATGCCAATGGCTAGCATCATTTCATGTTACCAGTGCAACATTCAGCATTATAGTGGAAGTGGTAAAGGAAGACATGCAGCCAAAAAGGAATTATATATGTCCTCCTGTGCCAGTGGGAAAAAAAGAGTGCTGATTGCTCTGTATAGGCTGGCATCCTCAGCAGTTCATGGCTAGTGGTTTTTATACAGAACTGTAAACTCACAAGAGATATACAACATGACAGACCAGACACAGCAAATAAATAAATAAATAAAAAAGCTGACTGTATTATCATTAAGGTGAACTACACCACTACTAACCATAAAACCGCCCATCAGCCACTACTTTCTGCCGTCTTGAACTGACCCGCTCCCTTGCTCATTAACATTTATGCATGAAATGCAGGCTTCCATGCGAAACTGGGCGTGGATTTTCAAGTGTGTTTTGTCATTTACACGAGTAAATGAGATTTACCCTATTCCCCTCTGGCCATTTTTTTCGGCCACAAACCTGATTTACACGAGCCATTCTCCCAAATGTGCAGGCGCATCGCCATTTCACATGTAAATTGCCCCGCATGGAAACCCCATGAAAGACACTGTAGCCGACACAAGTGTAACTGCATATACGATATTGTGGCAATGTTGCCCCGCCCCTGTGTGTATTTCTGTGTTGTATGTTGCGTGTAGTGTGTTAATGTTGGTGTATTGTAGTTGGTACACAGGATATAATATGGGTTATGTGCATGAGTGTTTAAAATGTATATGAGTATCACGCAACTTGCATATTAAAGTGGGTAGTTAGTGTGGAAGCACAGGCATTAATTCACATGCAGGTGTACCGAGATTCCAATTGAATGATTGATTAGCAATCGAGTCTCGGTACAGCTGCATAAAAAAAAAAAAGGCCCGTTTTCACTCACTCTGGGTTGTGTGTTTGGTGAGTGGAGAACTACCCAGCACGGTACTTGTTTGTGTCTGTTCGTCCACGCGTTTGTATGTCTGTTTATTGCCTGTTCATTTTGGCTACTGTGCCATTTTATTTTACAAAGTGTTTTTGTTAAAACCTTTTATTTTGCCCTGTTTAATAAACCGCGCAGTAGCATTTTCATTCACCATTTCACTCGCAGTGCTGTGTGTTCATTTCTGGCCATTTCACATCACCACTAAAGCCAGCTTGTTCACAGATACTGCCATCTAGTGCTGTCATCAAAACATTATCAAACACAGCACAGTGCAGCAGTTATTGACAGATTCTGTCCTATTTGTTTTTTAAACAGCACCAGTAAGTTTTACAAGCATTTCACTTCATCAAGGCAGCCATAAAGGATTATTTATTTTATAAAGGATTTATTTCTGGTTGGGTGTGTTTCTGCCATTCTGTGTTAATATGCTGATGTGCTAGTGACAATTTGGAGTAAAGAGTTGAGTCCTTTGTGCCTAACTGGGGCCTCTGTTAATTTAATAATGCCATTAAACATTTGGTTCTGCAGGAGACAGTGAATCTACAGGTGCCATAGCTGGATGCTTGTATGGCCTTTTGTACGGGATTGAAAACGTTCCCAAATGTATCCTACAAAACCTGAGGTTAAAGGAACAGCTGGAAAGACTGGGCAAGGGACTGTACCATGTTGCTCATGGGGAAAGGTAATTAATAGATAACGTTTATCAAATACACGTTATGTATATCTCTCCATTGTTGTTTTGCCAAGCTTACTAACTATTCCAGCAAAAAGACAAGGCAGGTAATGTTGCCTTCAAGTGACACTGTCTTTTATGATATTCATATTTCCTCCGTGTGTATAGACTGTGAGGCAACTTTACTGTAGATATTAGCTTTCAAATTCTACTTATTACTTTAAATGTTTGAATAACTCTGTAGACAAAAATACAAAACATGATCTTTTTATTTCAGCTCGTGTGTCTGCAAAGATTATATATCACCCTGTGAGAATTCTACTAGTTTAAGACAGATTGTCAGAAATTTAGCCAGCAAGCGCACAGTGGATGAAATCAATAATCTTCTCAACTACATGTCTTTACTGGAAAAGGACAACTCTAAGGCTGTCGAATCGGACAGCGAGGCAAAAGAAAAACAACAACAAGCTGCTGCGAAGCCAAGGCTGACTCGGTTTCAGCTGCTTCAGTGCAGATTTACAAAGTTTGGTATCAAGAACAAAATGGAAAAACTCATTCTTAATGAGCCAGGAAAGGAGAAGATTACCTTGAACAAAGTCCAGCCTTCTGATGGTGCGAACAATTTTGCTCAAAACACTACTCAACAAGGCCCTTCAGAAAGACAGAATAAAAGCACCGACATAAACACCCACAGGCTGGGTGTAACCAAAGAAACAGAATCCACAGATAATATTACAGTCTCCAAGAAGCAAGAGGACCATCATACTCAGCTGAATAAACAGACAGCAGATCACCACTCACTGTCTACAAAGCTGGGCACCACAAGTTCAATTTCTCAAGTGGATGTCAAAATTGCTCCGGCGGAGTCACTGGTAGACACTGCACCTGTAATGTTACCAACGTCTGCTGAAGAGTTACAGAAAGAAAGCTGGACTGAAAGTGCTGTGTTGGTTTCTCTGAAGTGTGCTCCTTGCAACCCAAATCAAATCTTTGTTTACAAATCACCAACAATACACCCACAGGTTGAACACACAGAAATTTCAACCTCCCCAAAGATTCAGACCGACAGTGATTCTGAGTCCCAAACTAGCCAGACAGAAACTCAATACAAAACGAAGCTGGCATGTTCAGAGACACAAAACTGTTCAGAACAAATAGCTACAGAAATTCCCAGCCACGGGTTAGACGGCAACAATCAATCCCTGTATGCAGATAAAGTCTCTCCAGCTACACAGCACAAAGAAGTAAGGGCCTCTGTTATACAGGACAAGAGCCTGGAACATGAGCTCTGTGAAAAGACTTCTCCTAAAGACAGATTTGAAATGAATCCTCCCACAACTCCCAACTATGATGCAGACAGGCTTCCTGGCACAGGCCAAAGGTGTAAGTCGAACATAAAAGAGGCAATATCCCAGGTTCACAAAGCAAAATCGGAGGAATGTGCTACACTATCAGCTTCTGAACTCGCACAAACTGTTAGACTACCTCTGGAGGCCATCGTAGATGAGCCAATAAAAGGCTGTACAGAAATACCTGTGTCTTCCGTGCTCTCAGTCACCCCTGTGGTTGGCATTAAAGTAGCTCTGGAACAAAAGCACTCTGAACATGAGAAGGTCGCGGACCAGCTTGCCTGCGTCGCTCGAGCACGAGAAGTAGCAAAGCCTGAAACACTAACCGAAGAGGCACGCTTACCAGGCATGTGGCACGTTCCCAGTATGAGCAACAGCAGGCGGGGAGACAAGAACACAAAGACACTTCCATGGAAGTATAAAGTACACAGCTATGCTGAGCCAATAGAGGTTCATCAGGCATCAAGACCCACTGCAAGGGTAGTGCTGCGAGCTAGCGAACTCATAATGCTTTCCTGATATTTACATTTATATACAGTCAAACGAGTCAATAGCAATTCCCCTCGTGAATTCAGTGTATTCAAAATGAGCTGTGTCTAAAGACCACCTGCCTTTAAGGACTAGTTTTAGATGCATTGAGAGGTTGGCAGACAAAGCAAATTTGAGTTAAAAAGATAAATGTCAAAGGGTCACACATCTTTTGCATGTGGCTTTCAACTCAGAGCTTTTGTATGCATGTCATTTGAATGGATTTGTTCAGCTGCTGTATCACTTTAAAACACTCAATGTGAAGTCTAAGGTAAAAGTTTTACCATTGAATTGATTTGAAGCGAGAATGCACTTTCAGCAGCTCTGGGAATATCAGATACATGTGACTTTTATAAATACAGTAATGCCTGTATGATGTTGTATTTTAGCATCACCAATGCCATTTATTTGCCTATGGAGTCTTGTTTTTGAATTGCATTATAGATATAGTAGGTCCATGTCAGATTTGAATTGTTTGATTATTGTAAGTACTGTGTCAGTCTCCTGTACCTCATGTATGTTATATACCTTTTCAGGTTTTAATGTGTAACACAAATAAAATGTCCTGATGACTTATTGGTGACCACTGTGAATGTTAAATAAATATGTGCTGTACATCAACAAACAATACATTTGAATATAGAAAAACATCAATCATAATTATTCAATGAAAAAAAAAGTACTATAAAGGCTTTTAAATTGTCTTAGAATTACCTTTTATTTTCTACACGGTTCATATCTACTTTTTTTGTTGTATTAGTTATAGCAATATCAAAAATTAGGTTCTGCTGCATAATGAAAATCCATGATAAACATATGACAGAGAATAATAAACATATTTATTTATAGTTTTCAAGAAATTATAAGGCAACCTGTACAATGGATTTTTTCATCCAAAAATGCATTCCATTATTTTTGAAAATGTCCAAGTTGTCCATTTGGATTCAAAGCACTAGTCACTATTACAATATTATTACATATTCCACCCCCATTACAAATTAGTGTTGCTTCTAAACCTCAGAGTCTACATACACGAAGCACCCAGCAGCTCAATCAGAGCTGGCTTGCTCTTCCTCCAGTTCAACTAGAGGTGAATGCCTGTTGGCCTGAGAACCTTCTTTGAAGAAAACCCTCTTGATGACTCCAGCTTTCGGTGCCCGGATAGTATGCTGTGAACAGGAAAACATGGGGGGTTCAGAACAGAATTAGGGTGTGATGATACAGATTTACACTACTGTGCAAATCAGAAAAAAAATAAGAGGACGTCACTATGCTTAGATACTTTAGGAAAAAAAAAATGTAACCATTATATTTTCCATCCCATGAAAACACGTGATGTATTCACATAATTTTATGTATGTAGGATGATATGTGATATAGATCTACAGAAATAATGTTTCATGGTCATGAAACTCAGAAGAACTGAGAAAATACTTTAAAAGTATCTTTGCATATAAGATTTTATTAATTATCTTCTTACCTCCATCTTCATTGCTAGCATGATCATCAAGGGATCTCCAATCTGTACTTTATCCCCTGCCTTCACGAATACCTGAGAGAACAAAAATAACTAAATGAGAGCATCAGTATCAAACCACGGGTATAACTTACAAAGTTCATGAAAAAAAAAACTGCCATGATAATGTGAAGTATAAAAGGGTTCTTCTATTATCTTGGGTTCTGGTTCCTTAGCAAGTTTCATTACAAACCTGTTCTCCAGATTGTTTCTAGCAATTGCCAGGATCGTACCTGATTAGCCAGCGGCACTGTCCTTCACCATATTCAGCAACAGATTAACATTGTACATGACAAATAAATGGGATTACATAGAAGTAATTCGCATAGAAACTAAATATTAGGTTAAGTACGCTGGCCCGTCTGTCATGAGCACACTGTGCAGAAAAGACAACGCTGAGTAGCCTCACAGTGAATAGTGACAATGATTAATACTGATGCTGCAATGATAAATCTGAAGTTACAGCTGACAGAGTCATATTCCAGTCGGGGTGCACAGCAGACAAAGACATCAGATCCAGATAGAACCACAGCTTACACCACTGGAGTTGGACTAAAATAAGACTAAAAGAAACCGAGATGGCTCTGCAACCTTGAACCAGGGTCCAACTTGCTGTAACATCCTCTACTAGGGAGCAGGAAGCTCATTGTACTCTGCACTGACAAAGCAGCATAGCAGCTATCAGCAAAGCATCTTGCTTAGGGTCAATACAGAACTGAGTGCAAGACTAACTGAAAAGTGCAGGGCAGTATATGGTAAGATTTTGTCTGAGATAGGTCTTACCATGTGTGCCAAGCTTGAGAGAAAAAATATGCAACTTTGCATTACAGACCATACAGACATATCTTTTAAACTTTGTAGTTTTTAGTAAATCAGCTCTTAAGCAGAAACCGTAAGTCAAGTCATGCTATTTCTCACGTACAATGAAGGTTTAGGTTATAGATGATTTGATACTACCTTATAAATAGTGCACGATGAAATATTCAGTTATTCAAACAAACACTGCTTGAAATGTGTTCAGTGGCAACAATGATTAAGTTCACTTTTGTTGATATAACAGAATATATACAGTACATGACACAGTTAAAAAGGAGACCAATGCATAAATATCAAATAAATGTGTTACTCTGAACTTTTTTTGTTTTACATGAAATACAAAATTAAAGAATACTTGTTTAAATATTTTTTTTACTGCAAAGATAATCCTACACCGCAGAGGCTTTAGATACTGGGTTCTGTAGGGCATTTAGGAAATGAAAACTACCTTTTCAATGGTTCCTGTCATGGGTGCCACTGTCCCACCCTGTGCTGCGGTGGCACCAACACCAGCCAAGAACTTGGGCACAGGCAAAGCCACCTCAGCATGGCCCTCCTAGTGAAACAAGGAATGATGAACATAAAGCAAAGGCATTTTGTCATGTTCTAGCAATGCAACCCAACAAACAAAAGAGTTTACCATGGAAAACAAGTGGACAGTGTTATCCAGGATGACCAGCTTAGGCTTGGACGCAACTCCGTTTATTGAGCATCTCAGGTATGAAGCTTGGTCTTCATGGATTAAATCACCAGATACCTGGAACAACTCTCCGTCAATCTGAAGATGAAAATGATAATAGGGGTTGGCGGTTTTTAAAAACAATAGTGCCCAAACCATTTCTTCCCCCAATTCCAAATAAAAGCAGACAGCTTTTTAGCATTGTGGTTTAAACGCAAGTTTGAACAGCTTCATTTCTTTCTCCAGCAAAGTAAGCAGTTTGGAAGAGAGGGCTTATTTATAGTGCTGTAGCTTCAGAGACTTATCCAAGTGAAATGAAAATAGCACCAAGGATAATTAAGAACAGGGAAACTGATGTTTGTAAAATAGACAACTTCAACTTTACCCAGAAAGGCTGATATTTTAATACACAACAAACAGCGGCAAGTAATGTTTGGGAAAATTATAAATTAAAAATGATAAACCTGAACAAATGTGGAGAATCAAATCAAAATTGGAAATGAATTTACCTCCATTCTGTAAGACCCATCTTGATTGTAGCAAACAGCTACTTCAATCTCTGTGAAAGAAAGTTTTTGGTTTCAACAGCACAGCATTTTCAGATTGCTCAATCTGCAATTTATTTCCTAGACTAGGGAAAATTTCACTTCATTAAACAGGTTTGGGAGAACATTTTGTTCTAGAAATCTACAACTCTGCTTCTTTCATGCCACACTTACGATGGGATATCCATTTTTCAAATCAATCCACAAAGGCATTCACATGTTATAAGAGTCACAAGCTTCCATAGAAACAAACTTCCCCACAAGAAAACATTTAAAAGTGGTACATGCACTGCAAGCATGTGTGCATAACAGCTACAATTACTCAACGATATGGAAGATCACACAAGTTCAAACGAGTCCCTTTGCTTGAATGTCATTGCGTATCTAAAATTAGCTCTGTGAAGTCTGAGTAAATAGCAGAAGTGTAAAAGCTGCATTTCAAATTAGGTTTTTCAATTGACTATTCACTTTAAATAGTACATCTACTGATATCATGAAAACATACCGAAAAATGAGTCAGACAAGATCAGCTGTGATAGAACAAGAGAAGCGTCAGACTCGTACAGCAAGCTGTGATGACAGTACTGGGAATCACATATCTTCAGGTTCTGTGAACTGCTCTGGCACTTGTTGCGGTAATGGATTGTGTACAGCGATCATGTCTAGCGATCACGTCTGTCGTTGTTTGGAGTTTAACACTTACTATTTTCTCCATCCAGCAGTGTCAGGTTTCGGGTGTATAAAATGTTTACCCTCCTTCCGTTACTTGAAGCGAATGGAGAGTATCGGTCTGGAAAAGAAAGTTCAGAATCAGATTTTAGAGGCTAAAATAACATACTCATGTCATACTTGTGGATACTGAAGAAACTTTTAAATAAATAGTTTCAGTTTCTTATTTTTAAAATACACACAAATATGCATGCGAGTATACTGGATTTGATTTCTGGTCTGTTTTGAGTGGAGTTATTTTTCCCTAGACCCGTATACAGATTTACAGTGTCTCCGGAAATGAGATGTCACCATAAAACTTGTTTATGGTGCTACTTATTTCAACTATAGGTCTGTGTGTAGAGTTATTTGCACACAAGACGGCAGCACCATATAAATAAAGATCAAACCACCAGACTCATACCATCTGAATGCGTGCTGAAGTTACTTGTCATTGTTTTCTCCTGCAATACCAGCCCCAAAGCAGCCTGACACAATGCTTCCTTGGGTGTGGTCTTGGTGGCTGGAAAGAGCTCACTGTAATGTTGAGGGATGAAGCTGGTGTGCACGTTGCCAGCCTCAAACTCTGGGTGCCTAGACAGACTCAGCAGAAAATCAATGTTGGTGCTGAGGCCTACAATCTATCAAGACAGGAACAAAGAGCTGAATTAAGCAGCAACCGAAACCACCCAGGATCAGTCCAAGCCAGACATCACGTACAAAAACATGCCACTGCTATTTTCCAGACACTTGCAAATCTAGCTCATTTTTGGCCGTTGAGATATGTGGATTTATCTTTGTCTGGGCAAATAATGTGTTCAGTTTGTTAATGCAGACGGACATAAAGCTATGAGATTTAAAATTAGGCTTCATAAATCAGATGGACTCCTTTTAAAGGGGCATCTAGCTTCAAATGTCATTTCATTAACTTTTGCACCTTTCCCTTCCCCTTGATAATGTGATTTTTGAGCTATGGTGGATGCATCAGCCGATACAGAAATGAACCAAAAGCCTGATGCTGTTAAAGCACGTCCAATGGAAAGTACTTACATTGTATTGGCGCAGACAGTATCTCAGCTTTTTCAAAGCTGCACAGCGATCCTCTCCCCAAACCACTAACTTAGCAATCATTGGGTCGTAGTGTACAGAAACCTCATCACCTGGAGACCAAGAAATCCAACTTAAATGTAAACCAGAAAGAGATAAAGGACCACATAAACTAAGCCTTTGCTTGAGTTCAAAGGATTTAAAAAGGAAAATAAATAAAAACATGTTGTTAACCTTTTAATATTAGATAATCATAATTTTAACACAGTATAATACCCCAGTGGTAGCATGTTGTCAAGTTGGAAGGCAGGAATCACACGTATACAGGAGAATCCTTTAATTACATTTTTTAACAAACAAAAGTAGGCTCAGACACACACACACACACACACACACACACACACACACACAGCCGAGAAAAAGTTTATAAATCCCAATGATAACTATGGAAATTCCATAGTTTCACCATGATAGCCTTCTTGAATCTTTCCTTAAATGTCCAATAGGGTTTATGTTAACCAATTCCATGTCTTCTGAAACAAAATGATGCAAGAATTAGACAAACAATAAGTAATTATAAGTCAGGGTATGTGAAAAAGTCAGGTGTTTAAATAATTAAGTAGATCTTTAGGGGTTTCCTATATAAAGACTAGAAACTTTGTGAGTTTGGTCTTTACCATACAGGTGTGTGGAAACACGATCAAAAGAAATCTCTGAGGACCTCAGAAAAACAGTTATTGATGCTCATCAGTTACAAAACCATTTCTAAGGATTTGGGGCTCCACCAATCCACGGTGAGACAGACAGTCTACAAATGGAGAAAGTTCAAAACCAGTCACTCTACCCAGGAGCGGTCGGTCATCCTACCAAAATCTCCAAGAACTAAACAGAAAATCATCAAGGAAGTCACAAAGAACCCCAGAGTAACATCCAAGGATCTGCAGGGCACTCTCACCTTGGCTAATGTGAGTGTTCATGACTCAACTATCAGAAAAAGACTGAACAAGAATGGTGTTCATGGAAGGATAGCCAGGAGGAAACCACTGCTCTCTAAAAAGAACACTGCTGCCCGTCTGAAGTTCGCCAAAGAGCACACAGATGATCCACAAGACTTCTGGAATAATGTTCTCTGGACAGTCGAGTCAAAGGTAGAACTTTTTCTCCTCAATGAGAAATGTTATGTTTGGCGAAAACCGAACATTGCGCTCAAACAGAAGAACCTCACCATAACCATCAAACATGGTGGTGGGAGTGTGATGGTTTTGGGCTACTTTGCTGCCTCAGGACCTGGACGGCTTGCCACCATTGACACAAGCATGAATTCTGAATTGTATCAGAAGATTCTAGAGGAGAATGTCAGGCCATCTGTCCGTGAGCTGAAGCTGAACCGAAAGTGGGTCATGCAGCAAGACAATGATCCTAAACATACAAGCAGATCTACAAAAGAATGGCTGCAGAAGAAGAATTTCAGAGTTTTAGAATGGCCTAGTCAAAGTCCAGACCTAAACCCCATCGAAATGTTGTGGCAGGACCTGAAGCAAGCGGTCCATGCAAGGAAGCCCTCAAATGTCACTGAGCTGAAGCAGTTCTGTAAGGAGTAATGGGCCAATATTCATCAAAACCGACGTGAGAGACTGACCAACAGTTACAGGAAATGCTTAGTTGAAGTCATTGCTGCTCAAGGAGGTGCCACCAGTTACTGAATCTAAAGGTCCACATACTTTTTCACACATGGCTATTGAATGTTGAATCATTTGTGGTTAAATAAATGTTGAAAAAGTATCATGTTTTTGTGTCGTTTGTTTAATCAGGTTATCTTTATCTATTATTAGGACTTAGATTAAGATCTAAGAACATTTTAGGGTTGAAATATGTGAAAAACCTAAGGGGTTCACAAAAGTTTTCTCGGCACTGTGTGTGTGTGTGTGTGTGTGTGTGTACATATATATATAGATATAGATATATGAAAGGAAGAATGCAATGATTAGGAGTTTATCAATTGGTTTACCTTGTCTTACTCCAGTCTCAATCCGAATGAAATCGTCCCCTCTTGGAGTAGACAGGTGGAGCAGCGGCCCAGCTCCAGGTAGGAAATTATTGCTGGGATCTTCGGCGTAGATTCTAGCCTCAAATGAATGACCCTTCAGCTTGATTTCCCCCTGCATCAATGGGAGTTTTTCTCCTGCAGCAACCTGATAAAAATACATTAATAAAAAAACTACAAGTCTGAGTTTAATCTGCGAGGTGGTAAACCGATAGTGTTGCCCTTGATGGTTGGACTCCCATAAATCTATAAATGAATCAATCATGAACACGTATATCTTGATCAAACTGTTCAGTGTGAGTTTGTTTACCAAAATTATGGAGAGAATGCTTGCAATCATTTGTTTAAATAGCATTTTTTAATTATAAAATGTCACTTTTCCTTAAAACACTAGTTTTTTTAATGAAATTTCCATCTTTAAACCATTTTACTATCCACATTTCCTTCACTCCACCACATCTCTGAAAATACGTTAACTGAATAATGTCTACAATTTTACAGAACTGAAGTATTCTAAAACACAAATTTGCCAGTGGGAAGATTGGCAATGAAAGATACAAGCATGTGAACGAGATGGGTCCAATTTGAAGCATGTGCAAGTGCAAACAAAACAGCACATTTTCTGAGGGATAAAACAGTTCTAAGGGTTCGCTCTATATTGACGGACTGCAGACCTGTTGGGAATAACTTACAAACTCAAAGCTTACAAAAGGTGTTTCCAGATTTCTTCCTTTTATTTGTTGCGTTTCAAGTGAGAGGTTGCTTGCGCCCTCTGGTGGCAACAAATAAGCTCAGCAACTAGTTTTCAAAATGACTTGCTTACAGTATTTTTCACCAGAAACACAACACAAACAACCTAAACAGGGTTGAACTTCTATCTTCACACACATCACGCAGACAGCTTCTCAACTTATTTTTTTGTTTGTTTAAAATTGTGGATCTCTGGAATTCTGTGATTAGGAATGACGTGGGACAAGGTTCCCTATTTTCCACTGTGCTGTAATGACTGAAGGACTTCCTATTTCATCTCCCTTATTGGGTTATATAAATTAAACAAACTGGCCTCTTAAACACAATATAACAAGGACTATTTATTAATGTAGCTGTTTATTAATGTTCTGACCCTCAGCTGCCACTCCACAAGGTCCGTTCCTGTGATCATCTCAGACACTGGGTGTTCCACCTGCAGGCGCGTGTTCATCTCCATGAAGTAGAAGTTGTGCTGAGAATCCATGATGAACTCCACTGTACCTGGGAGGTAGTGTTAAAGAGTGGTTCATCTCCAAGTGAGTAGATACAAAGATTTAAATACCTCCGCAAAATGAAAAGGAAAAAAAGTTCTGGTTTCATTTCATAAGAATCAGCGTTAAATAAATAAATAAATTACTACAACATTAAACATACAAGACTAGATGTATATGGGGAGGGGGTGGTTTAATCAAGAATTCAAAGGACAACTTTGCATGCTTTTAAATAATCACAACAGTATTGTACATTTAATTGATTCTTCAGTTACTAATCAAATGTGTACATTCCTGTAATATGAATTCATCCAATGTGTTTTGATTGATTGTTTCTACTCACCAGCTCCCACATAATTGACAGCTTTAGCAGCTCGGACCGCAGCCTCACCCAGCTTTCGACGAACCTCCGGACTGATTCCAGGCTGTAGAGGAAACAGGAGGGGTGGCGGTTTCTCTTACTGTTACAGAAAAATTGCAATCTCCTTATTTACGGAGCAGCAGGTGTTTCCCTGGTAATGCCACAGTATAACTTCTCTAATCTCTATGACAACAGTGCGGATGGTGGTGAGACTGAGGGAGATTTTCAGACTAACCATAAACTGTGTTGGCAAATATTTCAGCATAATATTTAAACGTGGCCATGGTACACATTGGTTTTTATATATGCATGCAGTTCATGGTCTATAAAATACAAGTTTATCACTTTGTCAGCTTAGTGTTAATCCAACCCCATACAAGAATGAAATTTGCAGCCTGTTGCACTGGTGTTCTTGGACAATGCTGATTCAATAAAACTGTCATGCCTGCCAATAAGCCCCTTACCCCAGGAGCCTCCTCAATGATTTTCTGATGCCTCCTTTGCACACTGCAGTCTCTTTCAAACAGGTAGACAGCATTGCCGTGCTGGTCCCCAAACACCTGCACTTCCACGTGTCTATTAGGAAGAAGAGGTTGATTACTGATGAAAGTCCAAAGAGGGTCAAAAACAAAAAACAAGCAAATGATTACAATCTGCACAATTACTAATAAGAGTTGAGGGTCCCCAACTGGTTAAGACAGTGTATAATGTGTTGCAGCTGTGTGTCTGCATGTCAGATTGCATTGGTACAAATACAGTGATGGGAGATGAATGAGGGAAAAAAAAGAAAAGTGCACCTTGTTAAATACTGTACCTGGGGTTTTCTACAAACTTCTCCACCAGCATGACTTCATCGTTAAAAGACTTGCGTGCTTCCCTGCGGGCGGATTCCAGCTGGTCGTGGAACTCTGCCTCTGATCCAGCGATACGCATTCCCTACACAGGAATATCAACAGCATGCCGCTCAGCAACAATCACCATCAACTGGAAGGCCAAACATGAAGCAACTGAAGAGAAGTCATAGTGGTGATACCTCAAAATGGAATGCTCTAGGAATGTAAACTGACTGAGGAGGGGCATTTATTGTACATTATACCGTTTTACCCTCATCCCCAAAAACGTTGTGGCTGACAAGACTGGTACGACATTGCCTGCGGTTATTAACGGATGTATCAGTCAGAAACTTCGAAAGGAGTCCCAAAAGAATTGAAACGGTTCAGTGCTAAATTGAATGATGTCACCCAGCAGAACGCTCACCTTGCCACCCCCTCCCCGCACTGCTTTGATCATCACAGGAAAACCAATCCTTCCAGCCTCTTCCTTCAGTTTCTGGTCTGACTGGTCATCACCATGGTAACCTTCAATTATAGGAACGCCTGCAGCTGCCATGATGTGTTTTGATGTACTGTAATATAAAGAGTAACCATTTCCAAGAACACAGAAAGGGTCTGACTATATTGCAGCATTGTTACTCTAGAATTGCTGAGTATTGTAGATAAGAGCACAGTAGCATTACAAAAAAAAAAAAAATAGAAATACATTCTATTTTTCTCTTCTAAATCAAAAGCATTCACTTTTAATATCAGTAATCTGGAGAACCAGTTAAGCCACAGACTATAGAAATAGAAAATATACATCAATTCTCCTGTGGGGTTTTTTGTTCATACCTTTTTATACCCATGTCTCGAATGGCAGAAGATGGAGGGCCGATAAAAATGATTCCTTCTTGTTTACACAGCTCTGCGAATTCAGTGTTTTCTGACAGAAATCCATATCCTGGGTGGATAGCCTATAGGTAAAAGAGAAGACAAATGATATATAGAACAAATCTTTTTGACAATTAGTGCGCTATTAACTTATAATAGACTACTCATTTTCCTCCTATATCTATTCATTCTCAAAGTGAAGACTTGCATATAAAATGTATGGCGAGACAAAACAAATCTACAGTGAAAACCACAGCAGCTGCATTTCTAGTGCTGGTACTTTAGTAAGAAAGTGGCTACTAATGTATATTTGTTTTCAGTACAGTTGTAATGAAATTAAGAGGACTAACTGCAAACCCAGCTGGGTTTTTATTGACCTGAGTGAACACTGTTAATAACTACATACCTCAGCTTTTAAGTGGACCGAAGGTATAGTCCTGGCTGATTTAGCCCACTGTTAAACACAACAAATACCTGTGCATGTGACGTTTTGGCGACTCTCATTATTTTCTCCATGGACAGGTAGCTCTGCTGGGACGATGCAGGTCCAATGTGATAAGCTTCATCTGCCTGGGACACACAGAATAAGATTTCTAGTCCCTTAATCACATAAAAAAGCTAGCCAGCAAGCATTACTTCTTTAGTTATAGTGATGTTTTGGCTGGATATAGTATATACACAGATAATAAGCTAGCCAAGTGTCCTCATATAGTTTTACCTTTTGTTAAGTTGCACAAGGTGAATTTGTTTTAATGTCACAGGTTTAGAATTATAGTGAAGCGTTGCACTGCACAGGTTCCCTAAAATGCATGCTTTGCTAATGGTTAAGCCAGTTTTGTTTTGTTTTTTCTCACCATTGCAACATGCATGGACTGCCTGTCTGCATCACTGTAGACAGCTACAGAACGGACACCCATCTTCTTAGCCGTTCGCATCACACGGCATGCAATCTCCCCTCGGTTTGCAATAAGGACTTTCTCGATCCGCCCTGCAACACACAAATGACCATTCTCAATAAAACGCCACAGTAAAACCAAGACCGACTATTTCCTATAATAACAGAGCCTCAGTTAAGGTTTTTTTTTTTTTTTAATTGACATCCAGTCTCCTGTGGTAAATGTATTACAGCTTTTCTGTATTAAGAGAGGACGGTTGCCTTTATGTATAAACCATATAATGTATTGTAAATAATGGTACAGCAGATTCAAAGTGAATACATTGGCAAATGGTGTAATTAACTTTACCACTGAAACTTCCCAACACTAGTGTGTCACAGCACTTAATTTGCCATAGTTCTTTAATTCTGTGTGGTAGTGTCAAAGTGCTAAATAAAAATAGCTATCTAAAAGTCGACCAAGTTGAGTATCTCTGTTAATTAACAGGGCTGATGATTTTTCATATTCTAAAGTTCATCACCTTGAGATGAACACCTCACTGGCCCGTTGGTCCATAGCCGTTTCCTGAAAATGAAGCAGAAGAAGAACATAGTTTTCAAACAGGGTAAAGAAATGCTGCTAGAATATGGCATTTTATACAACCTTTGAAAGCACAGAAAATAGCAAAAACATCGCCACAGTTTTATTTATTGTTTTGATCCACTTCTCATTAAAGTGCACATTATGCAAAGAAACAAGGCGTTAATGAAACACATATAACTGTTGTTACCTTATAATTTTAAAACAACTATACGTTAAATTACGTCTTTAGCACCGATACAAAAAGCAGTAACTATACTTGTCAATATACTGGGATGCAAAAACAGTCAATCGTTTTCTATGCTATCATCCTATGCTAATCTAAACACTTCAACGTCAAGGTTAAGACAATCTATTGTTTACACTATGGCTACAACAACTCTATGCCAGGCTTATTAAACTAATCAACCAGTGCATAAACCGTGCAAAGAACTAGACTGGCCATCAACTTTATTTTAGACATTTTGATTTACAAGTTATCATCACTTACTGCAGCAGCACTGCCCTTACTCCCTGCCAGCTCTGGACCTTCAATAGGGCAGCAGCCATGTTCACCCTGTCATGAAGTCCCAACACAGACGCAATATCAAATAATAAACAGTTCGCGAAATTCGAACCGTTAAAAGGTGTTTATTAATAATTGTTTACATATTGGTGTATTTCTATACCAGGATGGTAATATTATATGCAAAATGTACAATATATGGTAGGATGATGATAACAATTGTTTGTGTTATATGTGTTATTGATACTTTTGATCCTCGCGGCTTCCCGTACATGGATTTATGCTGAATGACTTCAGCGGTAACTTCAGCCAATCTGTCTTCTCGGTCCTAAAGTTAGAAAATTTGAGCATGCTATTTGAAACATGGTGTTTGAAAGTGAAGGAATGCAGTATAGTGACAATAACACTACCTACGTGGCACCTATTTGCCTGCTTATTAATTTGTTTATTTTGCCAGGTTATTATTCTGCAGCCTCTTGAAAACTATTGATCCAAAACTGTAAAATTACTTTTAATCATTACCTGGGCGAGGTCATTTTCTTCTGTGTTATCTTTAATTTAAAAACATGCGAAAGGGAAATGAATCTGTATGATGTTCCTCCTCAGAATATTCACATTCAAAATGGGGCACTAAATAACCAGCAGGGACAGAATAACAATGATGGAAATCAAGAATCATCATGGATGAAGTATAATGATGTCTAACCAGGGGTTCAGATAAGCTGCGTACCTGCCATTTTTACGCATTAAACAGTCCGAAGTACACACTAAATTTAAACGTAATGTGTAAAAATGCGCATAGCAATTTTGCTGCACAGTTTGTTTGCATCCCGTAGACAAAGAGAAGGAGAAGTGATACCTTTTATTGGACTAACTAAATAATAATTATTCACAAGCTTTCAAGACCTCAAAGGTATCTTCTTCAGGTGAAAGTAGGAAAGAGACATACTACTTTAAGAAGAGACATTTGAGGTCTTGAAAGCTTGTGAATAATTATTATAAATATGAATAAATCATTATTTAGTTAGTCCAATAAAAGGTATCACTTCTGCTTCTCTTTGTCTTTGTCATCTCTGGACTAATACGGCTACCATTTAATCTATTTGCCTCCCCTAAAACTTTTACACATAGGAAAGGAACTATACAAGGTAACCTGACTAGGACGTAAACAATTCGCGGTTAAGTTTGAAATATATCCTTAAATATTACTTTAGTACATGTTGTAATTGAAATTATTACATATACTAATTTGGCCAATTAGATAACTGAACATTAAATGAGAACCAGTTAATTTAAAGAAAATAGTATGTTTAATAAATTATCCAATTAAAAGTCACCATACATCTGCAATTCCCGCCCAAGTCGTGGTGGTATATGGACTTGGCATTGAGTTAAGTTTAGTGAAAGATGAATAGACCCATATCCTCCGAGACAATCAGACGAGCGTCAACCTCTTAAGTCGCTGAACGGAGCGTGATCACGTGTGTGCAAATAGTGAATGCAGAGTTTTGAAATCGATGCAAGATTATATATTTTTTATTACAACTTTTTGTCCACTACACGTCTGACTTAAAATATGTAAGTATGTGTGAGTGGTTTAATGTTTACAGAGTGATAAAGTCATGACATATCTCAAAATACAGTGAAACCTGTCGATCGTAATAATCATTTCTCCAAAATTATATATCGCCACAAAATATAATAACTGTTTAAGCCCTCGGTAGGCGGGATCGAGGATGTCACCCCAGGAAGCGGCCTATCGGCAGCTGTGCTATAAAGAGCTCAGTGAATACCTACCAATAGGAAGGCATATCCCATAAGTAATATCTTGGTGGTCGTCTTTCAATTGAAGTTGAAATCCCCTCAGAGCTCTCAGGATCATGTCTAGTTTCCAGGTATATCTGGTTGGTACATATACCCGGAAATGATGAACGAAACAGAAAATAATACCCGAATCTAAGCAACAAGAAGCAAGAAGAATACATTCAGTAAAATAACTGATTTAATAGCAATGTTGCTCTATAATTCCGCTTTCAAATTTTCCAGCAACCCCATTACAACATACAAAATCAATCAGAATTGTATATCTAAAAAAACAATTGCATGAATCAAAAATAACAAAGCAAGCCCGAGGGTTAACAAAGATGTGACAAACAAAACAAAAAATCACAATGATCCACTTTGCCCAGCAATATGTTTCATACAAATACATTAATTAAATGATGTACCCCTACCTAAAATAAATGGTAGGTTGAATTGTTTCGATACTGTTTTGGTACCAGTAGAGTGGATTTTGCATTGCATCTGACTGGTAAATGAGTGTCTTTCCTTTTCCTTCTAAACAATGATGACATTGATCTTAGATCCTTTCAAAGCCTCTGGAATCTCGTTGCCAGGCCAACAAACAAGTCACAAGGATAATCAACACAATCTAGTCACGGAGGAGACACCCAATATAACGGGAATATTTCTTTTGTTCATATAAACCAAACATTTTTGCACTGAAATCACTTCAAAACTTTACATGTTAGACGTATTCAAAACAAACACACATTGCAACATAAGATATAACATTATCTTTCAGCAGAACAGTACAATTTAATAAAATAAAATCAAATAAAATAACTTCCAAATTCCATGTGAACCTACCTTTATCAAATTGGCCATTGCTGATATTAAATGCTTGGAACTGAGTATTCACAATATAAAGATTGAAATTGCACCAGAGGCACTTCCCCAGCATTTGAAGGATCGATCCACCGCTGATTTAGCAATTTCCTGTCAACTATATGGCCACAATAATCTTAACCTAAAGAAAATTCAATGAACAAAAACCCTTATGAAAGTTTACCATGGTAAAAGCAAAGCCATGTGTAATAAAGAATAGGTGAGTATTGTAAAGATTAGCAAGGTATGGTAAAGCATGTTAATAAACATTGTAAATCAGGGTAAACTATGACAAATGCAAAGTATAACTGTGGGATAAGCAAGGGTAACCTGCAAAAATACCATGGAAAACCTTTATAAGGGAAGAGTCTGGTCTTTAAGAAGCATTCATACTATAGATAGAATTATATAAAGTATGCATACAAATCTTTAACAGTACAGTTTTGGTCCTAGTTTACCATTCGATTTTAATCATAGTGCCAATGTAATTGTGCTTGTTGCCTGGTTACCAGCCTACAGTACAGTTTGAAAAAGATACTGGAAAATGCAGAGGGAAAAACAATAGTCCTTTATGAATAATACAACATAATACAAAATACAGATTAAGGAAACTTGTGATAAATATCTTTTAAAATAGTTAACATTGCAGATTTTCATATGGAGAATAATCTAGTTCACCCCCAAAAACTTAGCTTGCAACTTCAGGTTCAGTAGTATTCTATGTTTTCACAGTTTTATTGTTCAGATATTGTAGGTAATTCTGTAATTTTGACAGACGCACAGTCACAACAGGGGCAACCTTTGCTCCCATCGGTTTTACAGTTGTGCCTATTTGTTTTGTGTTGGTCAAGGTTGCCCCCCCCCCAGTTGTTTCTTTAAACTTGGCTTGTGTTTTTGATGTCTCCACTTTAAATGGCTGGGCACTTTTGATAACTTGTCGTTTTTTCACATTTCCAATGTGTTTTTGTTTCCGTTAAAATACACTAAGTGGAAAGTGTACCGCTGTAGCTCAAGGTAGCAAAACAGAGTTGTATGAGAAAAAAATCCCCTTATTATTAGTGTGCATTTTTGTATTGTTCTTTTTTGTAATCCCCAATGGCAGAAAATAAAATATGTACTCTGAACATAAAGGTTGTGAATATATTATACTGTCAAGAAAATATTAGAGGTTGGTGAATTTGTTTTTTTAAATGTATTAGAAATTATACAAAGTGTTATACAAATAGGTGATCTTTGACTTTGGTGTAATATTCAGTTGCAAAATGGACTGTAGACCGTGATACTAGAATGAGATGAGATTGAAATTTATAGACTGGTTTCACAGTGCAGATGGAAGTGTAGCATAAGTGTCAGGTAGATTAAAAAGAGAGAAAGTGTGTGTTCCTGGGATGACAATATGGAAGCATGTAGTACACAGACAACCAGGAATCCTGCTTTATGAAAAAAAATGAACATGACTGTAAGTATATCTGCTGTCAAACTGCACATGTACTGTATATATTAAATGAATGTTAATTATAATTTCAGGGCACCTTTCTATTTAATGCCTGTAGCTTTCCATCTTTTACAAGCTTTATATCTTTGATGTATCTTTCTTTGCTACATGTGAAGCATTAAAGTTTGGCTCAGATCACCATTTGGTTACTGATTGTTACGCTTCCTGCCCTGTTCAGTCAACATAATGTTAAAATTTAACTGAAAGTTAACTGTTAAATGTTCTGTGCAACTATGAAAAGGAAAACAAATGGCACAGACAAATTAAATTAATTAACAAAAAAATAACAAACAACAAATAACTGAAAGTTTAATTGGGTTGTAGGAGATAAAATGGTGCGCAAAGAAAACACTCAGCCATTCTGCATTGGAAATAAATGAATAACATTATTTGAGGTGCCCCTACACTTGAGAAGTCAAGCTTATTAAAACATGTTACTTATTTTGGAAGAAGGGATAGCATTCAGGGATCAATGTTTTTAGTAAACAGGGGGTATGATTGGTGTTTATTAGGCATACCAATTCTACTCATTAGTCATTGCTAGAACATGTTTGCAGCATCAATAAGGACGTTTTTATTCTAGAAAACCAAATGAAGGACTACACTGTGTAACATTGCTTTTAGATGTATGGTGAATTAGATTTCTATGTCTGTATCTTTAGGTCTGTGAAATACAAGAATATGGTAGTCTACAACTGTGGACGGGTCTTGCAATGTCAGCTTTTAAGATGAGGCAGAATGTGTGAGGTAGGGTACATCAGACCCAAACAAGCGGTAAAGCAAATTGGATAGGAACTGAAAAAAAAACACCAAACAATAAGCTCCAAATTACATAGCAGATGTGTGCCTTCAAAGCCTTCAGACCCTTCCACACACTGACAAATGCAGTGTGACCACAAACACACTGACAAGCAGACCTACCTTTGCCCTCTCTGTTATTCATAATGTGATGACTGTCTTCTTTTTCTTGTGACTTTTTATTTAAACAGTTCTGTTTGGCAAATAAGCTCTATTTGCACTGCTGTCAAGTATATAATGCTTAGTACCCAACCAGTACTGCAGTAGTACTCTCACAGTAACATTGTTTTTCTTTAATTTATTATTGCCACTATGAAGCTACTTGCAATTATTCTAGTCTGCTCCCAGCTGTATCTCAATGGGGCCCATTCTGAAATGCTTCCAACGTTTTGTGATGATGGTTTAGTTGAAGCTGCTGTGGACGAGGCAATCAAAACCTACAACAAAAAACTGGTGTCAGGCAATCAGTTTGCACGCTACCAAATTACTGAAGCCAAGAAAGTAAGTGAAATGTTACTACACATCTTTTGTCGGTCTTCAATTATCTCTTTTTTGCTGTTAACTAAGTACCGCATGCAGCAGCTATCACTGTGCACCAAGAGCACCGTGTGCCATGCACACCATTGAACATTGTGCACTCTGACACTTAGTTCATCGAACGCCATGTGAGCCAAGTGCACGAGTGTCGTGCGCACCGATCACCGAGCGCTGCGTGCACCGGGTGTACCAAGCACCGAGGCGATACGCGCACCGAGGTACTAACGCTGTGCGCACTGTGCGTATTTTGTGCGCACCTATTAAAAATGATTTGTTAGACTACCATGACAGAAAGGTTAGATTATTTTTTTTTTTTTTTTTTTTAATTAAAGCTCCCTTCCGTTAACTGCTCATGAAGAATATTGCCAGTAAGAAAGCAGGGAAAGATAAACCGGTTTGGAACAAAGTGCTGTTGATGTGTATTATTTGCTTGTGTTCTTGATTGGTTTTAAAGCTCTTATATGTTGGTTTTTCATCTGCATGCCACTGTTCTATAACATTTTTAGTTTTATGTGCCAGCACAGTTCAGATTAAATTTACAACTCTGTCACTACATGGTCCTAAAAGGGTTTACCAAGGTACTATTTGTAAAGCAGTTTTAGCTTAGTGGTAATGATACATTAGGCTTATTTACGGCCTGTTTGACACAAAGTCCTTAAAATGACTACTGGGCATATTTTCAAAACCCTTACTCCAGTTAAAGCCTTGGAGTAAACATTTTGAAGTATGTTCCTAGAATGTTCAATCAATGGATGATTATATGCTCTTCACTGTGAGGTATAAAATCTACGATATGCCGTCAATCAAATGTGTCAGAAACAGCAACTCCTGTGTTAAACAAGGTTTAAAATGTCTCCTCCATTTCATTGCTCATGCAGTCAGAGACAACCTTCAAAATCAAATATCATGTCAGAGAATCCAACTGCCCAGTAGGGGGAGACAAAATCTGGCTGGATTGTGACTACCTGCCGGAGGGTAAAGCTGTAAGCATTTCTTCTGTTTAATACTTTATATACATTTTAAAAATATATTTAATATATTTTTTTAAATCTGGTAAATATTCATTTTGCTGTGCATCAGTTATATTGTATGTAATCTTTCCTGGTTTTCATTTCATAGGAAATGCGACCCTGCACAACTGAGGTAAAACATTCTGGGAAAACCAACAAAGTTGTTTCAGTTACCTGTCATTCCCTTGGTAAGATCAAGAATGAATTAAACTGTGTTGATTAGGGTTGTCACCTGGTCACGTTGCCACAGCAGAATCAAATTAGAGTATTATCATTGTATATGCCTGTGAGAAAAAATAGAAGAGAAAAAAGCTCTACTAATTACAACATTTTAAAAGGGATGGATTTGTTTAAACAAACCCCTTGGTTAAAATATGTTTCTTGTCTACTATTAAAAAACAGCATTGTAGTATTAATAAAATGAAAAGAAAAGAATGCTCAATCAGTTTTTAATACCATGTGTTTTCTGCAGACGAGGAACGTATTGCTGCTGAACGGATGCCTTGTCTTGGATGCCCTCGGGAAATACCTACCAATAACACTGAACTAGCAAAGGCTTTGCAACATGCATTAAAAACATTTAACAATGAAAGCAAGTTCCCAAATCTTTTCATCATTTCTGTGATCAAGAAAGCTACCATACAGGTTGGGCTTAATAAATGGATATTTTGATTGTGCAGCACTGAGGGTTATTGTGAGATACATCCTGTTTACAGGATCTCAAAGGGTTATTATAAACCTGGTAAAACAATAAAGAATTGAACTAAATTAAAAAAAAAAAGTGAAATGCTGCAAATTCACAGATCAAGAACATATTTGATAAACATTTAAATATATAATACATTGTAGCTTTACATGAATTATTGTCTCAGAATGAAGTTCTGGTTTAGGATTTTCCTCAACTTTTTAATTGTCTTTCTTAAGGTGGTAGCTGGGTGGAAGTACAATGCACATTTTGAGATGTATCAAAGCAATTGTTCAAAAGCAGAGTTTGAGGAGATAACACCTGAATGTCAGCCAGAAAACTCAGTAAGTAAAGAGTTTATCCAAAACTTAAAATATACACAAGATTAAGACATATATATATATATATATATATATATATATATATATATATATATATATATAGATATATATATATATAGATAGAGAGAGAGAGAGAGAGAGAGAGAGAGAGAGAGAGAGAGAGAGAGAGAGAGAGAGAGAGAGAGAGTCAGAGAAACCACATGCTTTGAAATTGATTCCATCACAAATGGCCATCTTCTCTGTTGTGTAGGTTTTCGGTAATTGCAACGCTACAATTTATGTTGTGCCCTGGAAAAGAGAAATACATCCTGATGTAAACTGTGAAACCAAGGAGATACCGGTAATTTCATTTACATAATCTATTTGAACTGGTAATAGGAATTTTGTTTTTCATAAAATAATAGATTACGGGTAAGGAAAGAGGCTCTACTATCATTATTTTATCTCTATCTTTTTTTACAACCAACTCAATAAAACCTGTTATACAACATAGCATTTAACTTCAGGTTCCTCTGAAAGTTACTATATTAACCATTATTTACAGTTCTGGTGTAGATCATGCATTCACAGCCATTATTACAAAGTGTTTCAGAGTTTTTAATAAACTGTTTCTGAATGTCTGTTTTTCAGTCTGTGTTTATAAGGATGCCCCCAGGCATGTCTCCCTTCAGCGCTATTGTTGAGAATGTTGATAACCCAAAGACCCCTGAGGAAGCCAGCAAACTCCGAAGAGATGGAGATGGGGAGCAAGAAGGAGGAAAACAATCTTCTGATAAATCTAAGGAACACGTGACACAGAGCCCTGACAGTGTTCCGACAGATTCAGAACATGCTGGTGGAGAAGAATCCCAGGAACAGGCAACAGGATCAGGTCCTGTTACACCTGACCCAAATGGCCCTATAGGATCAGGTCCTGGGCCAGTAATAATTAATCCTGATGTGATGGGAGAACCAGATAGACTACTGGACTTACCTGGAGGGCCTGGACCAGTGGATCTGCATCACCTGTTCCACTGCCCCAGCAAACCATGGAAGTCTATCGATTTCCATGTCGTTACTCATGCCCCACAGCCGAAATCCGTAACAGACGGGCCCCCCACTGTAGTGACCGAGGACAAGTTGAAGCAAAGTGGCACATTCACAGATGCCGACCTGTTGGCAGGTCTGTAAAGAGTCTTCACACTTTGAAGCTTTACCTCAGTGTCTTGTGTAGCAGGAATTTAGTTTGCTACTCAGTTTGGAGCCTAAACATAGATCTAAATTTGTGTTTGATACCAGCTGATGAGCTAGATTTCACAATCCTAGTTAATTAATGAAACTTAAATATTTCTTAAGTGCCTTTGTTATGAAGGATGTAAATAAACTATACCCAACAGATTTATCATGCTTGATTACCTTGATCTTTTTTTTTCGCTGTAGGAACCACCAGAGGTTGTATCAACAAATCTTTCCTATCTTATTTTAGGTAAATCTGTACAGTTACAAAAGGCTTCTGGTTATTGAACACAATTACATGTTTTACCACTCGGATTTGTACTAAACAGGACACTATGCATTTTTACAGAGGTTTGCAAAGTCTTATTAAAAGGTGGACTGCTCTGTACCCTCTTTTTAAATGTATGTTAATGTTGAAAAACATCTCACTTCTTAATAAAATTGTGTTTAAAACAATTTGTGCTTTTGTGTGTATACCTATTTTCAAACCAGCCAATAAAGTCCAGGAACAAATTAATTTGAGGAACACCTTCAATAGAGGCAGCTGCAGATGTATTAGGCTGTGCTTGGGGCATTAATAGCTGGATGGCATATTGGCATGGATGGCATTAGTCTGGGTAAGAGAAGGTGGGGAATTATAGGTGAAGACAGTAGGTCAGAAGCTGTCAGAACAAGGGGAAAGCAGGGGCCACTTCTGCCCAGTTGTAGGCTAATTGCTACACTATATTAAGATAAATCAACTGTTAACATATCATAACTCTAAAGTCAGTACTTCAATATATGGTGTGCTTATATATTACAATTATTTCATATAACCCAATGTGCAAGCTGGAAGGCTGCTACATCACCCCTTCATATCTGATATATACAGTACTGTATATGTTACAGATTTCAGGGTATTTCAAAGCAATTTTAGCAAGTTTGTTGATTGAAAAAGTCAAATTAGCAATTTTATCAGTGGCCTAAAAGCTTAGAGGGAGGTCTATTGTGTGCCTGCAGCTAGGTAACGTAATATGCCTAAACTATCTTAGGTAATGTAAACAAACTGGTGAGCCAACAATCACTGTTTTCTGATGAAGCAACTTCAGCATGCTTGTGGGACACAAAATAATGCAAGCCCAAGTTATTGTTTCCCTGGGTATTTCCAACTTTGCTCACTCAATCAAAATGACGGCCATTACTGATGTTATGACACCACACTTGGTGTACACCACCTGTGGTTTTCAGCTCCAGTGCCTGAAGGCTACTACAGTCCAGGTTTTTGTTTTATCATGACCATAACATTATTTTAATAGGGTGAAAACCCCTATCAGAATAACAATTTTCTTCCGAGTCCCTGTTATTATATTATTTTTTTAGTTTTCCAGACATTATCTTGACTTTAAATTGGGTGAAGGTCATCTAAAATAACACCACACTTTAGATTCACTCAGGTAGTAGGGCGCTTCTGAAACACGAAAACCCTTTTTTTGTCACTTTATTTTAAATAAACTAAAACAGCCTACAAATTACATCGTACCGCTAAACTGTCCCAATTTAGCCAGATTACTACACACTTCACGTATTTTGGTCAATCAGCCAATAGAGCAGGAGGGGCTTCCGGTGTCCACTTCTGCGGTTTTTTTCAGGAAACCCCGTAGCAAACCGCACAACGCCTTCTTTTACTGCAATATCCTTCCGATAGAACAAAAAGTTCTAAATGTTTTTATATATATATTTTTTAAATCAATTTAGTAAACCTCGGATCTTTCACATAAAAACTATAGGCTACATATTGTTTTATTAAATATATTTGTGAACATTATTAATGACGTTTGATGCTTTTCCTTGCCGGAAGTTTGATTCCTGTTTGCTTAAATAGCTCTGCGTAACTGTATCACCTCCTTTTCAGTTGAATACTGGTGTAGGTTGGATCATGTCAAGCAGTTCTGCGGATTATAACAGGTAAAAATGAAAACTAGAGTAGTGATCAAACAAATTATCAAATATAGCATGTTTGAAAGAATGTGTAGGTAACTCCTAGACTGTGATATCAACGTTAAGATTGTTTTGGTAGGAAACGTGATGCACACAGCAAACGGAGCATCTATCGAACACATTTATCTTGTATACAGTTGCATCGATGTTTGCTGGACGTTTACTAAATAAATACAGTTTGTACACACCAACTGGTTATTGAAACTATGTTTTAAAAATAATTTCAAAGTATTTGTGGTTAACTGATGTTGTATAGGCCCAGTTTTTTTCCATGAGGGCAGGACCGGCTTGTTCATGTAACTTCATTTTATATATATATATATATATATATATATATATATATATATATATATATATATATATATATATATATATATATATATATATAAAATAATAAAATCTGATATATTCTGCTTTCGTTTTCCGGACTCACATGAGCTAGTTTGTAGCTTGCGCAATTTGGATTTGGGATGGGAGTGGTTAAGAGTATCTGGGTGGTAAAACGACGGCAGAATTATTTCGATTTGATCAAATATCTTAATGCGTGGTTGGCTTTTTTTAGGCAGGTTGTGTATGAGTTGGTGTTAAGTTCAGACTTCTGAGCCAAGACTGGAAAAATCCTAAAGACTTTTTAAAAAGGCAAATTAACTGACTATGCTGGATGACGTGGTTAACTGAGTGAAATGATGGTATACCATCTTTCGGGACTGACCTGAAATGGAGACAAACTTTTGAATGCTGATCACTCCTGTTTTAATTCCACGTGGTGAGGGCCTGGGGCAGATTCTAATATAATGCATAAAAATGCAATAAGTATGTAACAATTAAAGCAGTGGTACGTTACACATAGTTGAACGATTTTTTTTTTTCTTGGGCAGTTTAAAATTAACTATTGTTTTGGCTCCAGAGACGGAGACCATGCGGGCCCTGAAGGAATGGAACCCGATGGCGTCATTGAGGTTGGTGTGGAATTTGTGAAATGCAATATTTGTAAAATCGTTGTGTACGCTGCAGGGTAGGTATAGCAATATATATTTTTACTTTTTTGTGCAGAGCAATTGGAACGAAATTGTGGACAATTTTGATGATATGAACTTAAAGGAAACATTACTTCGCGGTATTTATGCCTATGGTTTTGAAAAGCCATCTGCCATTCAACAGAGAGCTATCATGCCATGCATTAAAGGTAAGATGAGGATACTTCGGTAATTGTTCAGTAGGATTATCTTCTAGGACTGCCTTAGAATTGATTTTTTTTATTGCATTTCACTTGTTTAAATTGTGTACCTGTTCAGACTTTTTTTTATTTTTTTAAATAAACTTGAATGGGATTGAGGTACTAGTATTAGGCCCTGGTTTATATCTGTTCCAGTTGGAAGTAAATGCTGTTAATTCTAGAATGGGGGAGGGTGAATGGACCCCCCTCCATTTCAGTTTCATAACCTCGTATTCCTAATGCAGGAAGTGACACATTGAAGTGTTTTTTAAACGAGGTATACTGCTGATCTAAAATGAATCTCTTGCATTTTCAGGCTATGATGTCATTGCTCAGGCACAGTCAGGAACTGGCAAGACAGCCACATTTGCAATCTCTATCCTTCAGCAGCTGGAGATTGACCAGAAGGAGACTCAGGCTCTGGTTTTGGCTCCAACCAGAGAACTGGCTCAACAGGTATGCTGTACCTGAGGTCATAAGAATCTAACTCTGCATTACAGTATAGAGCAGTGTTGTAGACCAAGGCAGCATATTTGGATGGTGTTCAAAACAAGGTACAAAATATTTGTTTTCTTTATTTTTAAAAGCACTTTGTTTTGGCAGTTCTAAGCTGTCTTGTTTTTGATAACTTTGGAATGTGTGCTAGCATACTGTGCTAGTGTGAATACGAGAGCTTTACTTAGTGGTGTCCTAGGTATGCAGGTTAAGTTACAATATGGCTGCAAAGTGCTCTATTGTCGTTCCCCCTGCGAAAATTAACTAGTTTTTATACTATCCCTGGCTGTCTTGTTCCTACGACTGACAGGGACGCTTGATCACGAACACCATATTTTTCTTGTAATAAGGTAATAAACTAAACAAGACAAGTAATCATTATTATTGGATTTATGTATTTTTTGCTTTAATCATTCGTATTCCAGCTTTAAATATACCCACTCTTGCAGATCCAGAAAGTAATCCTGGCTCTGGGTGACTACATGGGTGCCACGTGTCATGCCTGCATTGGAGGCACTAATGTCCGCAATGAGATGCAGAAGCTGCAGGCGGAGGCTCCCCACATTGTTGTTGGAACACCTGGGCGAGTGTTTGACATGCTGAACAGGAGATACCTGTGTAAGTAGTTACCAGTGTAAGTATTGGCTATTTTTTTAAAAGGGGGGGGAAAAAAAAAAAACTCCCTTCAACAGAGTGAAGTGATGCTTTACCATCTTTCGGGACTGACTTGAAATGGAGACAGCCTTTCTAAACTGATCACTCTTAATACAGTAGTGTACTTTAATTTTATAACTTTGGTTATACTGAATGTCCTTACAGTTGTCAGTGTATGATATCAAGTCACTAGTGTGTGTTTGCACAAGCCTATAAACTCTTGAATGCAGTTGAGCATTACTGCCTATTTAATATTAAGAATGGACATCTGAACTACACCTTCCCAGTATTGTTTAAGTCTGCGTTTTCTTTTTCAAGCAGGATTTGCTGAAAGCAAATGTAGCTGGCAGGGAGAGCAATTACTTGGCTACAAATTTTTTGGCTTGCTAAAAATTCAAGCATGGTGCAATAGGAAATCTCATTTTTTTCTTGCTAATTCATTGAACCTTAACTAACTTTAAAGATAGAGCGTTACTTTATCTTCAGTCATTTGGATAGTTGAAGTGTTTGTTTTAACAGCTCCTAAGTGGATAAAGATGTTTGTGCTGGATGAAGCTGATGAAATGCTGAGTAGAGGGTTTAAGGATCAAATATATGAAATCTTCCAGAAGCTGAGCACAAATATTCAGGTGAGTTGTCTGTTTGGTTTAGTCATGTTTGTGATGGTAGGTCACCTTCCTGTTAAAAGCACTGTGCTAAAATTTTGAAAATGAGGTCTTCGGAGTTGATTTTCACAATAATGCTAGCAGAGTACACAAAGGGAAGAAGAGTATCTGCACTGTATCATAAATGAGATGAGGTCGGACCTCTTTCTTAATGTCCAGTGTCCTCTGTCTCGAGATTCAGTGCAACATCTGGATATAACCTGGTGTCTTGGCTAAATTGTACCCTTGCACATTCTAGGAAAATCAGCACCCCTATGTGGATCACTTGGTAGGGATCAGCTTGTGTTTAATTTTACTAAAACTTTATTTATTTTTTATAAAAGGTAGTGCTTCTGTCTGCTACAATGCCTGCTGATGTGTTGGAGGTGACTAAAAAGTTTATGCGTGACCCAATCCGTATTCTGGTGAAAAAGGAAGAGCTTACCCTAGAGGGTATCAAGCAGTTCTACATAAATGTAGAGAGAGAGGTAAGCGTACTGCACCAAATGCTTGTAAACCAGAAATTAAAGTACTATGCAGTGGGAGTCTTAATTTTAATCTCTGCTTAAAATACAAATCCCTCCTTGTTCCCTGATTCATGGTGGAGGAACCAATACATCAATAACACACTGAAGAATGACTTCTGTTGAGGACCATTTATCCCCATGTTCAAGAAACTTGCTTAGTAACCTTTGTACAAGTTGATTGTATTAATCTAAGGAAAAGACAGTAACTGACATGGCTTTTTTGTGTGGCACTACTGGTTTCTGTTCAGGGGATATTCACTTTGTAAACCTTGTCTTCCTGTTAAAGCACTCTGCTAAAACTGTAAGATCTAAGCCTGCTGGCCTGGATCTTGTGGTGATGCTAGTAGGAGTACACCCAGGAAGGAAAGCAAATTCACAGCATCGCAATGAGACTGGGGTGGGCCTCTCAATGTCCAATGTCCTTTGTCTTAAGATTCTGTGCAACATTGATGTGATGTAACCAAATTAAGTCTGATCAAATCTAGGTTTTTGGCTTATTGTAATCTCTGTTACAGGAGTGGAAGTTGGACACACTGTGTGACTTGTATGAGACTCTGACCATCACTCAAGCTGTCATTTTCTTGAACACAAGGAGGAAGGTTGACTGGCTGACGGAAAAGATGCATGCAAGAGACTTCACTGTCTCTGCTCTGGTAAGGCCAGGTGGAGTATCCATCAGGTTTTAGTATCATGTGACCCTATCTGGTGCTTCACCCCATACATGCAGGTAGTTACAATACAGCTGTTTCTTTCCCCCTCCCCCCCCTGCACAAAATAACTTGTTTCTTTACTATCCATGTTTTGTCTTGTTTTCATGGCTAAGCGGGACGCTTAGTCACGAACATATCTTGCTGCCCAAAACCTTAGGATGGTGTAAATTCTTAATTTTTTTGCAGCATGGTGATATGGACCAGAAGGAAAGGGATGTTATCATGAGAGAATTTAGGTCTGGCTCCAGTCGTGTCCTGATCACAACTGACTTGTTGGTAAGCTGAGCCTAGAGTACAATACAATGTATTCTTGCTATGCTCATGAGCTTATTAGTGTTATATTCAGATACGCTCTGTTATAGTAGAACACAGTGTGCTACTTTGATAGTTAAATTCAAGGAATTGTGACCTTTTACACACTGCATCCAAAGGCTGTTTTCTTCTGTGGGTTTCATTGCCTAGCAGGTTCGAGCCATTTGGAAGAGTAAAGAGACAGCACTCCACGATGGGCTACACAGTTGTAGCTTGTCACTAAAATGCAGTCAACAAGCCATTTTTAAAGTTTATCTACAGTCAGTTTTATGAAAGGTTAATTTATATACATTTGTTTTGTTTTTTTTAGGCTCGTGGTATTGATGTGCAACAAGTGTCTCTAGTTATTAACTATGATCTGCCCACAAATCGGGAGAACTACATACACAGGTTAGTATATGACCTGTAGAGAATGTTCTTATTAACCAAGACTTCAATATAGTTTTAGTATTCTCAAATCCATACTCTCCTCCTATGGATTCACTTGTAAAATGTATTTTTCTTTTTATTTAGAATTGGTCGTGGTGGCCGTTTTGGCAGAAAAGGAGTTGCCATTAATTTTGTTACTGAAGACGACAAGAGAATTCTTCGAGATATTGAGACATTCTACAATACCACTGTTGAGGAAATGCCTATGAATGTAGCTGATCTGATCTAAACCCTGGGATGATTTATTGAATGCAGTGCTTGCTGTTGCTGAATAAACAGACTTGCATTGTCTTTATTGGGTGGGGAAAAAAATATAGGATCTTGTCTCCATGCTGATGCTGGATCAAATACTGATTTTGTTTTAAGTGACTTGATCTCAAAGTCTTGGGGCTTTATCCTCTTACAGAGTTAGACTGTTGGGGTGGGCAGTAAAGACATGGGGTCTTTACATTTTTTCTTTAGGCATTTTTTTTCTAGTTCCATAGAAGTGTTTGAAATGAATGTTCTTTATCGTTTAATAATTTACTTGTGGACTAAAAGATATAAGTGCTGTATTAAGGCAGCCAATTATGTTAAACTAACATATTCACATTTATTGTAAAATTAGCTTAGTGGCATTGCCTTTTTGAATTCTATGAACACTTCAGCGCTTAAAGTTCTTGTGGATATGTATTTATTGAATAAACTTGATTATTGAAGTTTGTGTCAACTTTTTTCATATTGTAAATCAACAAGTTTAAATACTTAATCATCTAACATGCAAGCACCCATCTGCTACTTTAAGAAAAAACTGGCAAAAAAATGTGCATTGCATCTTCTATTGTGTACAGTGGTCGGTGATGTGTCTTGGCTGTTTAGATTAACTTGGATTTTGAGCGCAACCTACATGGGTGCTGTTAGTCTCCTACTGATATTTGCTTGATTCCAGAATTAGACTTTTTTTTTTTTTTTTTTTTTTTTATTATGGAATCTGCAAGTATGGATAGGATACATCAGTTATAGTACAGCATAGATTTTATTAAGCAAACATTTTGTGGTGCTTTGAGATATCAAAAGGTATAAATGCAGTTGGATGTTTTTGAAGGTCCTTTTTTTTTTAATATAGAAATTATGCATTTTAGTTAACCTCTTGTGTATTTCTTACATATAGCTTAAATAATTTACTTTGCATACATTAGTTGCCTTGGATTTTTCTTCTTATAATATATGTATCTACGCATCCCGGTGTATGGTTGCTGCTAATACATTCTATGTACTTGTAACTTGGGAATAGTTGCGAGTATTCAAAATCTTTTAGTCTTGGTATATTCAAATATCTTATTAATTCCCATCCCTACTGCAGGGGGGGTAGGGCTCCTGTTCAGGATGACTACAGATCTACAAACTGCTTAAAATGAATGCAGTAGTACAAAGTAAACTACTGCTTTTAATGTGGGTTTCACCTATACCTTTTAATATAAATCAAACTGCAGTGTTCTGTCAATTTCAATTTAATCTGATACTTCATCAAAAGCTTATCTTTTGTAAATCCATCACTCTCAATTGTTTATTTCTCAATGTTTTGAATACCTACCTTATTTTCTACTTAACGGAAATGCTAGTAACCGACTGGCTGCAGTGATGTTTTAGTTTCTCGTACGTGTATCACACTGTTGATGTCTGTTTTAAAATGATACATTTTATGCTATACACAATAGTTCCGTATGTAGTGTACAACTTGGCAGCAATGGGAAGTGCTAACTACTTTTTAGCACAAAAATTTTTTTTAAAGCAATATTTTAAGTCGTGTCTCCTTAATAATACATACTTTATTAACAGATCTAACATACAAAATACAAGTTGAAAGTGACACTTCTAAACAAATGCATTCCTTTGCAATCCACTCACTGAGTGTGAGGTGATTTATTCAGTTTTATGGATTGTGCACCAAAATCAACCCTCAAACAAAGGGAGGACTTGCAAAGTTAAATACAAAAAACTGCCACATCTGCTCTCAGTTGTTCTGGGTAACCTGCTGCATAATTACAGAACAAAGACTAATCATCTGCAAGTACTCATCTGCTCCATCCATCAAGCATTTATCTACTTCCTGCAAACAAGAAAAGAATTAGACCAAGCACCCTTCAAAGCCAGTATATTTCATTTTAAATGTGAATTCTCCATACAGCCCATATTTAAACAAATACTCCAGGTAGCAAACTAAACAGAGAAGTCACTACTGACCAAGCAATACCTTGATTAACAATAATATACAATGGTTAAAATACATTATGTTGCACAGTAATATTTGAACACACATTAGTAGATTACTGGTGGTCAGCAGGATGACTTCACAAGTTTAAAACGCTGAAGTTCCATTGGCTGTAAAGAGCAGCTAAACTATTGGGTCAAGTGGCGTTTATTACCGACCTGCCACAGTATGTAGTGGCATCATTTGTTATAATGAGCTATTCTACCAAACGGTACTTCACATGAACACAAGAAGCTGCATTTCATAATTTACAGAAAACCTACCGCCAATTTTTCCGTGACTGCCGACTTCTGCTTGTCATTCAGGTCCTCTTTCTCAATTACAGTGTCGTGGAGCTGGTTGATAATTTGTGAAGCAGCAAACCCCTCATTTATCATGTTCTGCACAGAAGGAGAACCAATTCATTTGTCTTCCTCAAATATTTGCAGTAACAGTTCATGAGTACCAGCAGATTATAGAGCATGCTGTATATTGGATTCTGATGCAGTTCAGTACATAAACTTTAAATTGGTCATTCAGTAATACCACTGTACTTAGTCTTAACTTTTACTGAGTACAGATCAAAACCATCTAATCCAATATCATGCAAGTAAATAAAACTGCTGCAAGTGTTTAATTTGGCACCATCATTTACGCATACCAAGTCACTTTCCACTAAACCACCTGTATAGCCTGCAACTGTGCTGATCATAGCTACCACAATGTAGTCGTTAATTAAAGATCTAAAAGATCAAGAAATACAGTAGCTTACCAAAAAAAGAAAAAGCAGTGATTTTGTGTTAGCTGCATGAGCAACCACTTAGATGTTTATGTTTTCCTTTCAAACTTCTCATAAAATACCGTAACATTAATTAATTGCTTTTTCGCTGGTACTCAAAATATTAAACAATGTTTCTTACACTGACAACGACTTCAAGTTTTTCAAATGAGCTGCTGTAGCATGCTTGTATGAGGCTGTCAATCATCTCATTGGAAACAACCTAGAATAAACAGGATTATTTTATTAAAGCAAACAAATACAAGACACACAGAGGTAAAACATATACAATAATTTGGCTGCAGCCATTACACATTTACCATTCTAATGTTCTTGCCATGTGAAGTGGTATTCAGTGTTAATAACCACACAGACAGGACACGGCAAAAAAGTATCTTTCTTCAGCCTACCAGAGTACTAAACAAATACCATTAGGTGAAATCTGGGTCTAATAGCCATAGGAAAAAACAGATATTAAACTTATTTTTTCCCCCACTCACCCCCGCTATTTCAGTAATAACTTGCTCAGTTATTTCCTTGCCCCCAGTGAGTCGGGCTGCACTTTGTAGGTAAGTGATAGCCTTTCGGAGGTCCCCTTCAGACACTTTAACCAGGGCTGTAATTCCCTATAAGAAAAAAACAAGTCATCCCTTTAACTCTAAGAGGCTCACTTACAAATATGTTGCACATAAAGTGCATCTTCATTAGAATGAATTTGTAGTTGCAACAGTATGTTGCTATTTTAAAAAATTCTAAAATCAACCATTTATATACCTATGCATAACAACATTCTTATCCACAAGACACATGGCAAGCATATTGTATTATAAATCTTCAATACTACAAAACTTTGCTTTCAATAAATAAATACAACATTTAAAAAAAATCTTTATCCACTATACTATCTGACAACAAATTTGGCATCAGTAAGTTATTTCGGCTGTGCGTAAATCCATCGTGTCAGACTGATGTACCTCTTTCGTGTATTTCACATCTTCCTTTTCACAAATCTCCAGTACTCTTTTCTCCTGTATTTCATCTGCTAAAGGTTTAAAGCGGAACTTGGAGCATCGAGATGTTAAAGGCTCTATTATCCTAAAAGGAAAAGCAACAAGAATAGCACCCTCAATACAAGGCGATTTCAAGCCATTTAACCACATTTATAATGCAAATATTCTTTTAAAGTCATCCATACCTGTGAAAATGCACACATTCAGCCCATATATTATAAAGGTACTGCAATTATCACTGCTGATCTTTCCCGTTTTCCTGCACACATCTGGAAGAACACTGACCTGCTCACGTAGTTACAGATGAGACAGAAGCGTGTTGTTTTAGACTCCTTCTCCATGGTGCGTCTGAGAGCAGCCTGGGCAGGATTGGTCATGGAGTCAGCTTCGTCCAGGATGATGATTTTAAACGGAGGGCACGGTTTACCACTTTGGGGTGAAAAATAAATAAATAAATAAAAATCGATGACAGATAATGGAATTCAATTTTAGAGCAAGACAGAACATCATTGTGTGACTGCACATTTCTGAAGGTCAGCTAAAACTCAGGATATTAGAAGAAAATAATGTATTAAGGGCAAACATTTCCATTTTATTTCTAGATAGAAATGAACGAGAAAGGGAAATTGAAATGGAAAACAAAACTACAGAATATCTTTTTGGCCTAAAATGATCTTTTAGTGACACAGCTGAAAACACAAAGCTACTGACCAAAGTACCCACTTACTCTGAACGGCTCCCAGCAACTGTTAACTGTGCAAACGTTTTTATTTTGTTTCGCACCACCTGGATGCCACGTTCGTCTGAAGCATTTAACTCGAGGACCCTCTGTCGAAACAGTTCCGGTCTGCAGGAAAATCATTACATTATAACAGACTCAATGCAGCATGACAAAAGATCGATCACATTTCCAACATTCCACTTTAAGAACGTTTTTATTGATCTGTTTTGATTTGTAGTTATCCTCCCTTCCATAGCCAAGACTGATGAGTTGATTTATTCAGTAAGACCTTTTAGTTAGTTGTTTTCTAGGAAAAAAACAAACTTGTCCCGAAATAATTACTCTCTGTATTAGAATGAACATAACTGGTAACAGAGTTCCCCATTTTTCATGAGTAATAATTTAAACATAAAAAATCAAAGCACTCTAGCACCGTAACCTTTTTACTTGCTGTGCGAATGCATTTTTTTAAATCATTAAAAACGTAAGCAGACTAGCAGTTAGCAAGCTCTCTTTATGAGGGGCGAGAGATTAGTCTCTTGGAGACACATCAAGAATGTTGTGAAGTCAGCAGATTGCCCCCGTCCTGGCTCTGCACTGAAACAAAATCAGGACGCAGCAGGCCAGAGCTCCTGCAAGTTATCTTACCCGTACAGCTCTCTGGATGCAGCTAAAATTGTGGAGGTCTTCCCAGTCCCTGGAGGGCCATAGAACAGGAGATTGGGAAGCTGTAGTAAACAAGAAAGAAACAAAAGAAAATGATACAGCTCTAGGTTTGGTATACACGGCAAGATGTCTCATTAGGCATAACCTGTGAAAACCTTATTCTGTGAACTGGGCTTTCCAGAAGATTTTTTAAAATTATATGCAAAATAGATGCTGTCGTGCTAAGATATCTAATGAGGTTTTTAGGTTTAAGCAGTAGTTGTACAGTCAGTGTTAGCTACAGATCATGTCCAAGAGACAAATCGTACGAGACTGAATCAGCCCCAGATATGCGCTAGTAATTATATAATTTCACAAAAAGAAAAGTATAAATACATACGTTCGCATAAATCATTTTGTACGAGCACAAAGTTGTCCTTTACTAGTTTTTTAACAATGGTGCAAACTACTTTTCAGCAGAAGGAGTCTAGCCAGGAAACAGTAACCCATGAGTAGCAATATCAATTACATCTGGATCTACTCTTTACATCTGTTTTTATCACATTTGAAAAACAAGTTATTTCACTTCAATAATTTCCATAATATGGTGTTGTTAGACAACTACGTCATGTTTGAAAAATCACAAGAAAAACATTTTGGTTCATGTTGGAAAAATAACTTAAGAGTGGACCAAGAAAAGAAAATGTTTTTTTTTTTTTGGTGGTGGTGGGGATTCTACCACTTTATGACAACTAAATGTAGAAGAAACTAAAATAAGCTGCTTTTTTTTTTTTCACTTGAAAATCATTTTAAAAATCCTATGTTGAAACAAATTAGCAGACACCAATCTGACTGAATACTTTAGATTTCACACAAAAGTGGCCTTGTGATTTTCCCCATTCAATTGAATCATTTCTGAGGTTTACTGGCATGGTAAAACCAAATCATTTTTTTGTTCAGGTAGTACATTCTCCTTGCATCTGCACAGAAACAGCTACAGTACATAAATATGTTACACAACTAAAAACTAACCCAAGGCAAATGTTATAAGTACAGCACTTGTACCAAAAGTTAATAAACTTTCTCTACTCCAGTTTAAATACACAGGACCATGACAAACCTGCTGCTGTAAGCACCATGCCAGGTATTCCTACTGGTATCGGTTTACAGCTGAACGAGTGCTCAGTAAAGCAAGGTTCACATTAATGTCTGGGGAACAGTTGTGATTATTTATAGCAAACCAGAAACTCAGTCAGAGCAGTGAAAGTTATATTAATTAATTATATTATGTTTTCTTGTAGACAGACCTGTTATAATTAAGGCTTCTGATTTTCTGTGCTTTACCCCGACTTTTCTACTCTCTTAAGAATTCAAGTTGATACCTGCTAAGCCATTCGTGTATCTCAGCCACAACCTGATGCACCACCTGATACTTTCCACTTAGGCTTTCTCATGAGAAGTCAGAATAAGGCGATCCTTTGCCAACATACGTGAACAAACATTCAAAAACCGGTAACACTTTAAAGTAAGTGTCTGTAATTCCAATGTAACTAACACATGATTTCCTACCGATTTCAAATGAAATTTCTATTGAATTCCAAAGTCACAAGTATGAGTTCATGAGATAGGGTCATTCCATGCCAACTCAACCAGTGTTGTTGCCCATCCATCTCAAATTTTCCTAGAAAAAATTTCCCCTTCAACAGTGACCCTGCAAAGGTCAATCTAAAGTAAGAAAAATCACTCTGGGTGCAATTTGGATGCTACCGTCATGTGTAGCACCTTGTTCTACTCGTACTGAATAGGGATTTTCAGAAAAAAATACTAGGAGCACCATACTCATTTCTGGAAAATTGCAAGACAAGGGGTAACCGACGAGTTTCATTAGAACTTCAGCCCAACCCTTTTCCCTGTAGAGAATGTGGGTCCTAAAATGTAAGTATTGCTGTAAGAACCTTAGGAACCAGTCTTCCAAATTCTGTGAAAAACTTTTAGTTTCAAACTACCAAAACCTTACTTAGTTAGTTGGATTTTAAAAACCAAACATGTTTTTTAATATAAGTTGTGGTGCCTACCTTGGGGGATAATTGATTGAGATTGACTGATGAACCATTTGTGAAAAAGCCATTTGCTGCATTCTCATTAGCCAATCAGTCAATTTCAGGCACAACTGAAAGTCTTTTGTTTGGGAGGTCTTCAATGACAGAGACAGGTGTATTTAAACGGTGCTGTAAACAGGGACTTTTTTTTTTTTTTTTTAAGAAAAACCATGAATTTAGTTTATAAAACCCAACTAAGAAAGGTCTTGGTAGTTTAAAATGTGTCATTGTAACAAAGATGTCCCAAGTCCCATGCAAGTTCATAACCCCTCAGCTCCAAGCTAGTGCCAGTGGAAGTACATACTGTTACTTTTTCCTCTAGATCAATCCTCCGAGAAATTGAAGAAATAGCCAGTTTGGATAGAACTGTGGCACTTTAGCCTCGCCAAAGTGGCCATAAGCAATGCTTGAATGCATGACATGCAACTTCAAAAATCTGCCAAAAACCCTAAATCCCCAGATACCATAATATTTTGCTTTACGCTTGTAGATCTCATCAACATCTATCCAAACATATCTTTGGGTGATTTATTGGAGTTCCCCCACGCAAGTTATTATGGCCTAAACTTGGTGCAAATAACAACAATTCAAATTTCAAGGGGGTTTAATGACCAGTGGTGGGACTTGAAACCAAATGTTTTTCACAGAATTTGGAAGACTGGTACCTAAGGTTCTTACAGCAATACTTACATTTTAGGACCCACCGAAGTTCGAATAAAACTCGTCAGTTACCCCTCGTCTTGCCAGAAGTGAGTAGGTTGCTCCTAGCATTCTTTCTGACAAGCCCTATTCATTATGAGTAGAATGAGGTGCTACACATAATGGTAGCATCTAAATTGCACCTAAGGTGATTTTTCACAGGTCGAAGGGGACATTTAAAAAAAAAAAAAAAAAAGGCTATCATTTCTGAACAGCATGTCAGAGAACCCCCAGGTGAATTTTTCTAGGAAAATCTGAGACAGACTGGCAACGAAATGTCCCTTTTCTGGTTGAGTTGGCGTGAAATGATCCCATACTTTTCATGACTTCATTACATTTCTCTTAATACACATGACATAATCATGAACAGACACTTCCCAAAAAATATATATTAAAATCCAAGTTAAACAATATCCGGCTTCCTGTGCAGTTTAGCACAGCCATTAAAGTTATATATCAAAGATAAATATACTACTCTAAGGGACAAATATAACACCAGGAATGGATGCTGTCAACATTAAGAATGCACAGTTTAATAACAACAGAATAGTTTACTACAGACTTGAGTGCAGGATCAAGAGAGTGAGGAGCTCATATTTTGCCAACAACATAATGGTTGGCTATATTTCAATGCATAAGAATACTTAAAATCAGGAACAAGTGACTCAGCCTTATGTCTGCAGATGGGGAATCTTGTGACTTAATAAAAAATAGACTTGTTTTAGGCAAAGTGAGGACGAAGCACAGATTTGATATTACACTGCTGGATAATTCAATGTTAGTCCACACTGACAGTACATTGTAACAGGTCAATATTTCCTGTATAAAGGCCCTTCACAAAATTTGCTGTTTTCAATATTTAACATACTGATGTGTCAGATAGCAAAATAAAGAGGGAGCACTGTGTTTGTAAGATCTTCAATTAAAACGTTATAAAGCTTAATTTAATAAAAGCAAATATTTAAATCACAGTATTGACACAGAACATAAATTGCCAGATTGATATTAATGGTATTTTAGCATACATGAATCATTACCAAGTACAGTAGTTTTCATCGACTCAAAAATTCTACTCACATCAGCTCCCTCTAGTGACCGCTTCAGTACTGCAACTACCTCTTCCTGGAAAGCCACTTCATCAACACATTTTGGTCGACTGCACAAAGACAAAAGTGTTAATATGTATTTAGTTATTTATATAAACACTCCCAGTGGTGCAAGTGCATGTCATCTCAAACCGGAGCTCAGGGCAGCATTATGTTACAATACACTTGTTAACAAACACAGTCAGTTTGTCTCAGGACTTACCAAGTACAGTACTTAAACTGAGGACTTCACATGTAGAAAGACTTTCGGAGTCTATTTAAACTCTATCTACCTCTAGTATAACTACAGCATGACATGTGGAACTTTGGCACCCCTATAGGGTAGAATAAGCCATGTATATTTACAATACTGTAAAGCCCTCCTAATAACAATGCATAGACAAAGCTGAAGATGGGTATTCAGTTGGCCTTTTGACAGGCAGCTGACAATAAGCATGGTTCGGTGCCCAGGAGCCCTACACACACACATCACTTACTATTTTTCAACCCATGGGACTGGTTTTTGCTTCCTGTTTTCTCCACTCGCTCCAGCAGTGGCTTTGTCTTTCTGGGGTTTGGTGCTGGTGCTTGTTCCCTTTAAAAACGCTTGCATGTTTCACCCCTAAGTAAATAAATAAATAAATAAATAAAACTCAAACACCACCACCACATAATTTTGGGAAACAAGACCCGTGATGAAAATTTGCTAAACTGACATTGCGATACCAAAACTTTTATGCGTCAAAAACAATCATTACACAGAAAGAGAACTGAAACTCTAACAGTTCACCTGCCACCGGACACTAAACTGAAAAGCTTATTCTGTGACTCCTCAGTGTCACAGTGCAGAAACACGCAAAAGCAATCGTGCCGCAATTGTTAAAAAATATTCACTTGCTGCTCACTTATGCTGCCTTACCTGTATGTTGTTCTGTCCTGGTCTTATGCACACAAACGTTTAATTCTGTAATTTTAAAATCAGATGCTTCTACGTCAGTTTAATAATAAACGGAACCGTACTGAGATGCATAATTTCCCGCCAGACTCCAATTACATTACAGTGACACCCCTTCCCTTCAATTCTTTGCACTTCCGGAGCCTCAGTCAGATCATGTGAAAAGTGATGACGTTGATAGTACACTGTCAACAGTGTTGAGTTCAGGCAAAAATATTAGTACCTTCAGGGCGTGCAAGTGAATTCAGAATAATTTAATGGAACTTTATAATAGCTGATGCTTCCAAATATTTATTTGTCAAGTGCCAAAATGTTGCACAAAGAATAAACGCGCTTTCTTTTAGTAGACGTTGCCACTTATACTGTATTATCGCCAATATAAGCGCATTGCCTTTACTTTTGTGCGCCTTAAGACGCAAGATTAGTGCTGATGCTTAAGCTCATGGAAAAATGTCATACAGAAACAGCCAGCTAAATAATTATAAAATGATTACAGTAAAGAAAAGTTTGTATTTATTTATTATTTCTTTTACAGATATGTATTTTTGTATGCACATGTTCAACTGGCATATCATAACGAGATCCAGTGAAAGGTTGCTCTATTTTTGCACCATTGATATTGTTTCAGGAGAGCAAAAGTTTAGTTATCGGAAGCAATGGCAGATTAATTTGTGACGCTTCACACAGCACTGCAATATGACTGCAGTACACGTGGTAGTATTTAAGGCATGTGTAAACCTATTGCATTAATACACAACGTTTCTGTGTCCGACATACATTTCATAGTAGTAATTAATGACAAGGGAGGAGGAGCTATGAGTATGTAAACGTGTTTATTTTACACATTTTAGTTTTGTAGCCTTTGATTAAAATAATCATATTACAAAATACAGTACTTGAACTATACAGTAGCATCTGTTCTAGTGTCACAGTTTTTCTGTCACACGTGGAATGCAACAATGGATCCCAATCACGCGATTTATAAGTTAACGAGAAGGGTAAAACACTTCATCTCAGCAGAACTAGTAATGAGAAATATATTTTATTTACTTCGTTTTGAGAATGCAACATTATCATTATACTTCAGCTTGTGAGCAGTTTTTTTTTTCTGCTCATAATTACAGTAGGCTAATCCTTGAGTTAAATCCTGCATATAGAATTTAAAACTGGTTTACAGTAAATTCCTCCAAGTAATTAAACACGCGGGGCATGTCCAGGATTGCGTCGAATCAGATCTTTACATCCCTTCCCTTGTTTCCTGGGCTGTATACTGTACCAGTTTTCTATTTTCTGTAAAACAGCATACAGGATACCTTAGCAGCAGCTTCAGATGTATTTACGTATCAAATTTGCAAAAAAAAAAAAAATCATTGGGTTCAAGACACCATGCCATTTTACACGGATATTTCTTGCATAATGGGAATTTTGAAACGCACCTGGATACAGTTAACACACGTCGACTGGAGAAATGTAAGTATGCCTATAAAATGCACTATTGTATGTCATCCAGGTTTTAAACTGTGTGCTTTCTCATAGTCAACTGAAAACAGTAGGACAATGGAGACGCAGATAAAGTACAATTAAAATCCCAGGGCCTGACCCATTCTCATTACTGAGCAAATGGATACAGGTGTTTGTTGTTTTGCTGAATTGCTCATTCGGTTTAATGAATTCATTCTGAAATGTTCTTCTTGATGTAGATTTCCACACCAACAAATCGATACTCGTTAGTAAATAGAACTACATCCTCTACTTTATAACTATCTGTCAGGCTGTTTCTGACCCAAATATTTGTCATCAATGTGAACTCTTTTAAGACCAGACTTTTTGTCATAGTATTCCAATGTTTTTTTCTTCTTCTGAATGATATAAATTATACAAGTATGTTAGCTAGCTTCTCGGAACCTCCAAAAACATGATTAAGAATGTTTAGACCAAGTTTCATCACTGTGAAAAATGGTGCTGGTTAGTGATTGGGCATTTGGTGTATGTTTTACCTTACTCACCACTTGCTTAACAAATGATTTGGACAGCCTGATAGACAGCAGAATGGCATATTGGGATGTGTTCTTCATTTTATTATTATTTGTTTATTTATCCAAGGGGACTTACAGAGACTGGGTGTGTGAACTATGCATCAGCTGCAGAGTCACTTACAACGGCTCACCTGAAAAGACGGAGCAAAAGGAGGTTAAGTGACTTGCTCAGGGTCACACAAGAAGTGAGCCGGGATTTGAACCGGGGAGCTCCTGGTTACAAGCCCTTTTCTTTAACAACTGTACCACACAAAATTTTACTTCTGCAATGGTTACTAAGAAGACTTATACGATATGAAAGCAAGGTGACTCATTTTGTAACAACTATCATCAAATATATGTATGCACTGCTTTATAGTTTCCAAAAGACAGGAAAGTTTTAAGAAAAAAATCAGACTTGTATCATGTCAGTCAGTGTATCAACTATCTTAAAACAATAAAAGATTCTTTCCAGTTATCAAATCTGAGCTAAATATTTGACAGTTGCTTAAGGTATTAATTGATCAGATTAATTATATTTGAATTGACAAATAGAATTGATACATTGTAAGTTTTTTTTTTCTTTTTTATCAAGCTATTGGTCTAGACAGTACAGTGTTCATTGATTTTATCATGAATGACGAGACGACAGTAAAACCACACATTAGCATTGACACTTAAACCAGGCATATCTGTGATAACAGCTTGTAGTTTTATGTTCTTCACACCATTTGTGTATATTTCCTCTGTTTTCAGAGTACCAGCTGGGGACCGAACAGACTCTCCGAGGCTAGACTGCACTGATTCCCTTTGTCACTCTGACAGGCAGTCCCCAGAGTTAAACCAGCCAAAGAGAGCAGCTGTGGTCCAGATCTTTCGTTGCTAAGGTACATGCCACTGTCCCTCGGGGGATGTTGAGTTGTTGGTCTTTAAAGCAATGTAAATACAGTATTTCAGCTCGTCTCTCTGATTGGTTCTACAGCACTGTACTGCCAGAAATGAGTAATATAATGTATAGAGGTTACTCTTATTTAGAAAATAGTTATCCAAGATAATTAAAACAACATGGCTAGTTAATAAACAGATATTGTAAGTTGGAAATGCAAACAACTGAAGCTAACAGATAAAGAAATATGACATAGTATTGATTTGGAGTTTATTGTTATTGTGTTATTATTGTTTGCATGAATATTATCATGTAAAATGATATAAAGGAGATAGCATGTAAACAAGATAAATGGCAACGCTTATAAGAGCATAATTGCTTTACAGTGTATCATTCTTCTGTTGTTTAACCATGTATTGCATAGAAAGAAGGAGGGACAATTGAATAGTGAAAGCAATTGCTATAATATTTTTAAATAGGGGAAAGCATAAAATAAGCACCAATTACATCTTTGGGGAATAACTGGTGAATTGAACAGGCTCTCAATTCAGCTGGGGCCAGCTGCTTCAATTGTAGAGCCCCCACAGAAAGCCAGCTCCAGTCCCTGAAGTCCAGTTCAGGTTTTTTTTTTTTTTTAAGACACCACACCACCCACTGTCTCCCTTGAGGCAGGTAGCTGCATTCTGATTTGCTTCATCATGTCTGACTCAGCCCTAATAATAAATAGGCAGCCCTACACCGGTTTGAAACAGGAATCTTAGCAGCATCTTTCACAAGGTGTTAATGTGAGCATCAAACACTGTACCTAAACCTTTATGCTTAACAGCAAACTGCAAAACAGCACCTGCCAAGGCAGGCGTTTTTTTTTGCACCTTTATCATTTGGAATACATTGCTACTGGGAGTGGCTTTTGCTTTGTGTGTAAAGGAGGCCTCCACAGGAGCAGCTGCAGAGCTTGGATGTTGAGGTTCATCTGAAATGCTTTTCTGGCTGAGAGAGGAAGAAATGTCTCTTCAAGAGCTCAACCAACGATTGCACTGTGTGATCACTCATGTTGGTAAGAATGTTTTATTTTCTCGGTATCAGAGGATTAGGTACTGTAGTGTTATTGAGAGCTGAGATAGAATTGATCCTTCCAGCTTGTCTCCTTGCGTTACCAGGAAAGAATTTAGAAGAGTGCATATAGCCTTGTTGCTTCTTTTTTTAAAAATAATAACACTGTGTGTTAATATAATGTATATATATATATATATATATATATATATATATATACTATATATATATATATAATATATATATATATATATATATAATATCTATATATATCTATATCTATATATATAGATATCTATATATATATTATATATATATATATATATATATATATCTATAATATATATATATTATCTATATATATATATATATATAATATATATATATCTTCAGTGAATAGCTAAATTTTAAAGTATCTTCTAGCCATATATATAAATGAGAGAAAGAGAGGGACCCATTTTCCAATTACTTAAGAGCCTGTCCTTTTAGAGCACAGTTCCTTTCTTCATGTCATCTATTTACAGTATTCAGATACAACAATAAATTTACATATCTATTATATAAATCTATTATAATTTTCAATCATTACATGCCTTATTAATATACTGAATATAAACACATGATTAAAGGTGTAGTTATATTTCATAAGAAGGCTGTTACCTTGAAATCTAGTTTGAAATGTCAGCATTTCAGTTTTGCTTTCTGTGCTATAACAGAGCTTAAAGGTGTTATGTATACCCTCCTACTGTAGCAGCTTGCCTTTAAGTAGTCTATTAAGTGACCTGGTTCCACAAAGGTTTCCAGATGGGGAAAAGGTTTGCATTACCACAACTGAAACTTCAGTTGGGGAATGTAAACAAACTGGGGTGTCAGAAAAGTCTGCTAAGAAAGCTAAACTATGAAAGAAAAAGGTATATATTCTACTGCATTATCACATGGAGACTTGTTGAATTCCAGCTGTATCAGCTGTCTGATGGTTTTATTTTATTCTGTTGGTATAACAGTGTTCACCTCAGCTAACAATGTTTAAATGAGCATGCTTAATCAGTACCTGTATTTTTAACATATCTGGGATCTAAAATAACTCACTTTGGAAAATAATATGACTGTGGCAGAAGCAATCAAATTGTGTATTGAGAAATGGTGGTATATATATATATATATATATATATATATATATATATATATATATAGAGAGAGAGAGAGAGAGAGGAGAGAGAGAGAGAGAGAGAGAGAGAGAGAGAGAGAGAGAGGAGAGTGTACTTATCTACGGAGCATTTCTTTAAGACATGCCTTTGCTGTGTACGTTGGCTGTAATAATTTTGACAATCAAGCAGGATAACACAGTCAAACACTTGTTTAGAAATATATGGACACTTTGTAAAACAATCCTCTCATAGTACATTTTAAATTTGTCTGTATATTTCCATTGTTATCCTCACCAGGTTGCCACTCCCATTTTCAGTATGTCACCTCACACGTTTATATTTCTCTGTTCTCTAATTACCCGGCCTGTAACAAAGTTACCTATTTCAAAGCCCCTGAAGAAAGTGGGTTATTGTGCCACATTATGTTCAGTTTGTTCTCATGTGTAATGTTTATTCAGCCAAAGCACTGCCTCCACCCAGGAGAATAACATGTGCAAGTAGTTTCTATAGAAACGAAGATAGCCAATGGCTGTGCAATGTGTATGCATCAGGCCACAATGATTTTGAGCAAGGTTAATACACTTAGATAATATCTGTTACCTTTTAAGGTTACAATGTTAACCAATTATATATTTTCTATGAAATATTAGCCATGTAGGAATTATTTTCATTTAACAGGAATTGACCTAAAGTAAAGAGAGCCAACATTAAGATCATTAATACACCATAAAGAATACAGTATGTGTACATATTTTGAATACTGTAAATGTCATTTAAATACTGTGTTACTGTTTTGTTGTTTTTTCGTGAGGGCTTGTTTCTTGCTCCATAAAAACAGTTCAAATAGTTTTAATCATTTGTTTATGATAATCCTGGATTGCCAACATTAATATTAAAAACCAGCCTCTGCCCTGTTACACTTGCTTCATGTCATCCAAGGTTCAGTTTACTGTATGTATCATTAAAGAATTTGAGGACTTAATGCAGTGGTGAGCGTACCTTGTTTTACAGAGCTACAACTGCACAAACTTTGTTTTCATATGACTTACAATAAATGTGCAGCTTCAAAATAATCAGATTTTAGATGTCAAGTGATAAATTTAAAAGATCAGAGGTCTGCTTAAATATCGGCTTTCCTTACCTAGATAGCTAACTTTAATGAACTACAATAGCTGGAAATAGCTAAATCACGGAGCTGATATCCATTAATCAATGTTCATTTTAGAGAAACCTCCAAATACACGCCACCTTGAGCAGTAACTTGACGTAACTTGATATCAGCTTCAGTAACCTTTAGACTTTTACAGCCCACCAGGCAGATATAATTGATCAATTATTGCCTGCCTTTTTTTTTAATTGACTGAGTGACATGAAAACTAATAGATAAATAATAATTGTAGTAGCCATGGAAACCTCATTCTAATTACAATATGTACCATTTTTCCCAGTTTAGTAATTTCTTGAAAACAAATAATTATAGGAAAAATCTTTTATAGCAAAAGTTTTGCTTTTGTGGATGAGGAAAAAAAGAACTGTTCCAGTTCGTTCAAATTCCGAGGACTTCTCTTGTGCACAGCCTTCTGCAACTCGTACCAAAGATTCCCAATTGGATTTAGATCGGGACTTTGACTGGGCCATTCCAGAACCTTGATTTTATTCTTCTTTAACCATTCTGGTAGATTTTGATGTGTGTTTTGGATTGTTGTTGTGCTGGAACGCCCAGTTGCGCTTTAAACCAAGTTTTGTAGAGGGTTTTAGATGATTGGCCAATATCTTTTGGGATGCTGTGGAATCCATTTTACCATGTATTGGAACTAAATTTCCTGTGCCATTAGAGTAAAAACAGCCCCATAGAAGGCTATTACCACCTCCATGCATGCCTCACCAGACTTTCTCCAAATATAGACTATCAGCGTGACCAAATAGCTTGTTTTTTTATCACTTCAAAAACCTTTGACTAGAACTCATATTCATCATTCAAATGTTGTTTTGCAAAAATGACGTTTTCCTAAGAGTGGCTTTTTCCTTGGCCTGCAACCATTGAGACCTTCACCATGCAGTACCCGAAGCTTTCAACTGCCTCCATGATGGCTTCACATGGACCTGCATGGACTACTCAAACTGCATTTCCCATTATCCTCCTGCTCACATATGTAACTGAGATGGATTTACCAGTGAGCAGGAGGATGATGGGAAATGTAGATCTGAGAAATACATGAGAGCAGATTATTTAAGATTAATTTATATTTGGTTTTATAAAGTAATCCACAACTACTATATAAATATTATTCATTTATTTATTTACAAACATATAACTATTTGTCCTGTCCTTTATAACTAACAACTTGAAATTAGCTACTAAATTATTTGTATTAGGGGGGCACTTGTTCAAAGCAAGTCAAAAGCTAGTACATGTGCTAAAAAGCTTTAGTAAGTGAAAACCATAAAAAAAAAACCCCCCCAAAAAAAACATATGAATTATTCAAAGATACCCAGCGCAATAAAATAAAGTTTCAATAACAGTGGTCTTCCAAAAAACAGAATATACCGAATATACTAGTCACACTGATTGTTTACTTTGACGTACCTGGTGTTTCATTACATCCGTGAGTAAGTATTGTCATTACTTAATTAAGTGGTCCATTAACACCAAATATATACCAATTACCCAAATAAAAATAATTAAAACAATTGGCATTCCCATTGACTCGACTATTTACAGTCTTGAAGATAAATAATAGTACAGTTGACTGGGAAGTCGATGAAAAACAGCATGTGTCGAGGCTGCTCAGCTGCAGGCTGGAGGCAGGAGGATGGAGAGGTGAAATTATGAGACTTGTCAGCGTTGCTCCTTAATCATGTATTTGTATCATATTTAACCATGCTATACCATGTCTTTTTTTCACAGCTAAACCATTGCCACATCATGCTTAGTATAACTAATGCAAATGCTCAGAACCTGGTTATAGATTACATACCAACCAGTGATTGCTTTTTTAGGAGTTCCCATTAAGCAACCTTGGTCAGCAATGGCATCGTGGTTTAACAAATGTCTGGGTATGTTGACCAGAGACTGCAGATGGAAACTGACCTTTTAGAAATTACAAACAATTTAGTTTTTCTTTGTGAAATGAATGAATCTGATATATCTGCCTTTGCATTTATTTTCTATCTACATAAAAACAATTTATCTGTCTGGAATCCTTTATATGGTCCATTCTAACCGCTGTGTGTAGTGCAGATAACATTAAATTGTTGTTGCTTTTTTTTTTTTTTTTTTTTTTTAACAGAGGTTAGAGGTCAGGGTTGATCCTGTACAGTACTGGTCTGATTTCAAAACTTAGACAGAGTTACCCAGCTTTACTGTTACATTGATATTTGTTAATTGCGGAAACTTTAACAGTCTTGAAATACAGTAAAAAAAATAAGTAAATAAAAAATATGGCTTGCACATTTGTAGGTGTTCCATACAGGATGTTGAGGCCTAGCCTGTCATGCAAGGATTTGGGCTGACAAATGTGTCTTAGTTTTATTCTATTGTACACTGGAAACCTGACACACCATTTAACCCCAAGACAGACAGCCACGCTGGAAAACAGATGGCATTTATAATTGAAAGTTGTTGGAAAGAGCTAGTTAAAAGCTAATGAATGAAACCGAATCAAAACACGATTAGCTACACAGGGAACACATTTCCTGGTCTAATGCAAATCTAATTTAGCATTGCAAAACAATGAGGTTGCATGCATGTTTATCCTATAATAACAGCTGCAGATTACTGTTGGGAAATATGCTAAAATGCCCCCATTTTCTTCATTCTATATCTTTAATTAATGTGTTTTGTCATGGAGTTATAGTTGTCTAATTTATTTGGCCCTATTCACAAAACTTTAAAGACTATATAGTAAGGAGGGTTTTGTTATTGTCTTGTATTAAACATGCTTTAAGAAATGAAAATAAACTTATAAACTCTGTCTAAAAAAGGTTTTGTGAACTGAAAACATGGCTTAATTATTCAGAATGGGCTTTAAAAACAGCCCTTAATCAAACAGTCCTTAATGTTTTGTGACTGGGCCCCTTTTTATCAACAAGTTGGTTTAAACATTTCAAAACCTTTTTTATGTTACAAACAACAGGCTGTAAATTAGTCAAATTCATGGCTGACTGAGGGACTTTGGCATTTTCGAGATCTCAGTTGGTGAACGAACAAAATACTGTAAACACACGTCCGCATTTACCTGTTTATATAGAAATCCCACAGGACTTGCAAGGTGACCTGTTCATGAGTCATAAGCTACACAGGGAGTATAAGTACAGCAAAACATTATTACTGCAAACACTCGCCAAACTTTCCTTGCACTGGCACTTTAGATTTACTTTAGATGGTCTAGTACCCTGTTTATCAGGCAGGTTCGTTAAGTAGAAACAATATGGGGACATCTTGTTCAAACCTTCTCAGGAAACCTTTGAAGATAAGCTGCCACCCACTTGGTGAAGTTGAGGAGAGCGGTATATTTTATATTAATTACACTATTTGGAATAATAATGATTTTACAGTAGAAAGCAATCTTTATTAACTCATTAGACTCGGCAGAGGCTGGTAAATATTATATATGTCATGTTTTAATAATTTGCAATTATTTGAGCCTGTTCCAGCTGTTTTCTGCATAACAAACATCACCATTTGGAAATTGTTTGCAAGATTTTAATATCTGGTACAGACTTTATAGAGGATTAACAAAGGCTGTGGAATTTGAAATAAAATACATTGTGAAAGTCGTAATTACTTGGTGTACACCAAGCACTAGGCTCAGAAAATAGGACATTCATATAGACAACTTGTCAAGGTGGTCTTTAATATAAGTAAAACTAATTGTGTATCATTTATCTTTGTTAGGTGAAGTATTTGGTATTTTGTTTCTGGAATGTAAACATTTATAGAGTTGTCTTATACAGCTAACAATGCTAAATTGAAATGCAAAGACATTGTTTTTCAAACAGTACAGATGTTAGCTGCAGTGACCAATATCATTGCCACAAAGATCCACATTAGAATGCAGATTTCGTCTGAGGCGGTATCAGTGCAGCACTTGAGGTGATGTTGATCAGAGCTGAACTCATTTACACTGTATTTTTTTTCTCGTGTTGGAACTGCAGAAAGAAATCATCAATCACCGAAAAACGATTACACAAGCTGAAGTGTTATAGCACTTGCAGCGCTGGTTACATTTAAGATGGCTAATTTCAGATTGCGGACCTATCCCCAGGCTGTATATGCCAGAAACCCACAATATATTTTATTCTTACTAGTCATTGAGGTAATGTAGGGCTCCAAACAGCTAACTCCCCTTTGCCATGCACTCTCATGCTGGCTGTCTGCAACCAGTCCCAGTTTTATTGTGATCTGCCTCTGTTTAGTGACTGCCTATCCCACTGCACAACATTGGCACCCCTCTGCACCCACCTGCACAGGCTAAGCTGAAGTACATTCTGCCTGGAGGTCTGCAAATGCAGAAGTAACACTGAATATAATGTCAGTGCTATTCTCATATGATATAGTTCTGTGTATAATGCAGTTTGATGTCTAGCACATACTAGGGCTGGTTAGATTGCTATGCAAACGGCATCCCTGACATTCTGTAATGTATAAAAGCTCTGTTTCCAAGACTACTGTCAAATCGCTGATGTTTAAGGAGTCTCAAATGTGATGACTCCGTGGCCTATTCTGGAAAAAGGCTTGGGGCAATAGATCGGTCAGATATCCACCCAGAACTATTTATACACCTTGAAGACCTGTCACATTGAATCAGTAGACGCAGTCTGCCCATAGTGTCCATACAACCTATTGTGTTTTTCATTTTTTGCCAAAGCATTTAACTGTACTTGCTTTTCAGCACTTATGTATGACCAGCTGAATAATAGTGTATCTGTGTTTTTAATTATTAAAATATTTGGCCATCCTTTAATCTTATCCAGTTTTGTTATGTTTGCTGTACATTTCTTCACCGCATCTAATCAATGAACATTGTCTAGGGTTGTAATAAAGAGCCAATGTAATATTATGGGACACCTTGAGTACCAAGGCATACAAATCAATACTGATTACATACTTTATTACACAAAATGGATCCGCATGTTTATGATAAAACTAATAATTCTGTTGAGCTAGAAATTCATGGCAACAGTAATTGGGCAAATGTGTGTACTGTTTCACAAGTGAAGATGACCATTGAAGCATTGATGAGTAGTCTTGAAAATCCTCTTCAGACAGAAGGTGGTAATAGGATTATGCACTGACATGTGGTTTGTGTAGGGAGCATGTTTAGTCTCTGGAAAGATTAGCCAAAAAGTTTGCATTTTTCAATGACATCTGCTATATATTTTATAACCTTTTATGGTGTAATTTTTTGATGCATTGACTATATTAATATTTGATATAGCTGCTTCAATATTTTATACTCTGTAGTCAATCAAACATATTCTAATGACATAATAACCTTGAAGTCATTATAGCTTATATAGGTATGTCATTTAAAATGAAGAATTATTAATGTGTGCTGAAAATTCTATAGTACAATATTCAGTGGTAGTAGTCTAGTCGTCTAAATATTCTTAATATTCTGTAGAAAAGGATTTTCTTGTTGTTTACTTGGTGGTTATTAACCAGTAAGTGGATCATGCAGTTGCAAACAATTGAAACCCTTCATCAGAAAGATTTTAACAAATCATTTCACTTTTAAGACACTGGTGAGCCTTTGACTATGTCTTTCTAATTTGAACCAGAGGATATTTTAAAACTCTTCTTCGTTGCATCCATGAACTACATTAAGGCTGAATTGTGAATTGAAAGGGGCAATTCTACCCAGTGGATATAGTCCAGTGCAAAGAAAAAAATGAGAAAAAAATGTAATATGATATTGTCATTTACCAAAAGCATACCAAATGCACAGTACAGCATGTAATGTAAAGCCCCTCATTACTGATTTCTTGCTACTGCTGGAATACAGTCCGTTGCACTAGGAGTGAGAGGAAGTGGAAGCTGGGCCTTTCTTGTATTGTTTGGGGGGATTTGTAGGAAACAAAGAAATCTCCTGAAGCTGGCCAGCAGCTTTGACTCAAATCGTAAATATAAATACACGAGCACCTTGCTGCATCTTTAGCCTCATTTACTTATAACACCAGCACTAAATATCCTTGAACGCCATCCAGAAATGGGGTCTTTATTGTGTAAGTACCCTTTTTTTTTAAATAAATAAAGGTTTTTAAGCTTTAAATATTTGTTTTAAATAGAACATATATATGTTTTTATTTATTTATTTTGGAACTGTATTTCTCATTAGACAATCTATTGTATACAATACAAGTTTTTAGGCTTTTTTTATGAGATGAAGTGCAAAGTTTAGTTGACACCCTGTATTAGGTACAAGGATATGAAGTCAGTTCTTTGGGAGCTGGGGTGTGGACGGATGGTTTTAGCTGACGACTTTGATCCAGGAGATTTTACTTACTGATTTATAGTGTGACATTTGTCAGACACTTTCATGTGTCTCCTGGAACATTCCTATTGAAAACATACAGCCAGGTTAAAAAATCCTGACAAACAAGCTGTATCTGTTGCTGTTTGGAATATTCAATGTTTACGCTGGAGGAAAAAAAAAAAATCAAAATGGATTGATTGGTGAAGAATGGTCACATGGCATTCATTCTGTTCAGTCTGTTAGTCAACCAAAGATCTGGTGCACTTGTGAACTATCTAATTGAATCCTATTAGCAAGCAGGAGGCCTGCAGTCTGTGACGCTGTCACTCTGTGTTTCTTACTAGACAACGTGTTATCAGTCAGGAAGAGAAGGATTAGTTGTTTGAACTTCATTTACATAAAGAGTGTTTTCACTTCTGGACTGCATCATCCCAGTCTATTAAATCTCAACTGATTTAAACCTGAAAATTAGAAGAAAAAAACCATGGATACAGCATTAGCTTTGCAGAGTTTTCTTGCAGTAATTTATTATTATTATTTTTTTTTTTTTTGTTGAAATTTGACAACCACAGATTTCTTGAATCCAATTGGTTTGGAAATCAATCTTAATTTTTTTGCGGTGCTCAAAACCAGGCCAAATTGAGTTAGTGTCTAGCAGTACTCACCATCTTCTGTTGTATTGAATTATCTGATTGAATTAAGCGAGCTGTGCAGCAGACAACATTTATTATTACTGTTAAAAAATAATGAGGTATTATCACGATATACCAACAGAGTGGAAAACGAAGCATCTCAGGGATGCTACAGAAAGTGTACCAGCTCCAGCCCCTTCATATTCTATGAGAACCAAATAATACAGTTCCACCACTGGCAAGATGAGAGGTTTACATTTTATCTTGCAGTGTCAGATGTCTTAGATTTTAGATCAGATTTTAGTTTACTCTTAGAAAACATTGCAAAGCTGTAAGAAAAGGAAGGCATTGGGAGCAGGAGCTTAGTAATTGAATTACTGCAGCAGTGAGCTTTCTTAGTTTAAAAAATAAGCTTGGATAAACTGGACAGAGAATTATGCACTGGCAGCTCCAGGACATTGCAGGCTCGGGGAGCAAGTGTGGATGCTCAGAGATGCTATCAGAGTACGTAGACTATTGTTACAAAATGGACGGGAATTCACCAAAGTACCAGGCGGAGGCTGCTAGTTGTCCCGAGTGTGGGCACAGAGTGTTCCGAAACGGACCCTTCACTGTGGTGCGGATCTCTGAGGGGGAAATGGAGTCGTATCATCACTTCTTGGCAATGTGTTGGGATTTGGAAACTACGGCAAAATTAAGTATGCACTTTTTTTTTTTCCACTTCATGTGTGTAAATACTGTACTGTGCCAGAATGTCATGCTGTACCTACAGGTTATTAATGATGTGGCTGCATACTGTTTAACTTTGGTACAAGTCTGGCTGGATGAAAACAGGTACAGTATATAGCTGTCCCAATAGAGGGTCCTGTTGAGGAGGATGCTGAAGCTCAGGTGATGACCTAGGTCAGCAGGTGGCCTTTTTTCTAAATACATTTTGCATTTTTAGCAAAAGTATAGGCTTGAACTAGTTTGACGCAAATGGACTAAACATTTAAATTTATATGATATTGTCTATTATGTTTTACTTTATACTTTATCTTTTGAAATTCCCAGTTGAGCTGTTGGTTGTTTGTTTTTTATGTGATTTATTATAAGAAAGAGATCTGTGATATCAAAGCACAACACAGTCTCCCTGTGCACAATCAGCTAACCCTTTTGGGCACATACAGCAATGCAAGACTTTTATGTGAGTGCCCTTACAAGAATTTTCCATAGTAAAGGCATAGTGCAATAAAGCATAAAGAAGCAAGCCCAGAGAGGTAAGAGAAAGCATACTATAAAAAACATGGCAAACCATGTAAACTGTGTTAAATGCATATAGCCATGGGGAAACCTCACTGTTATTGTGCAGATTTAACACAATAACTTGTGAAAACATTTTTGACTTCTAGGGATTTTGACTTCTAAGGTCTAAAACATCTATTCGTTCCATTGGTAGCAACTCATTGCAGCCTATTAGATAGAACTTTTAAACAGTTCCCATCCCCTTTTCTTGTATGCGGATAGTAAACTTGATTCCTAGCTTGATTCCCAACTTAATCCATTTACAGTTTGTTAATTCCTTGATGTTTGGGTTGCTGTAAGCTTTTCCGTGACATTTAATTCCAGGGAAACCCCATTACAGTCACTGTGCTGCTGAGAATATCTTAAACCTCCTTTACACTCAAAACATACCTGCTGAATGTGATACAAAAGTAGTTTCAAAAGTCTTTATTGGTAGAGTGCTGAGTATTAGGTGTACAGCTGTTTAGTCTTGCTTACAAGTCTCATTCTCACTTCCTGTATCCCCTACCTAAAGATCAACCCACAATCAATTTAAAGGAACCCTAATCGTCCCCAACTAAGAATCCTTAGCACTGCTGCTAGGATACAGTGCAGCAGAGGCAAACATTTTCAGTTCAGTCACACTGTTCGTTTCTAGAAGGAAGACTTTACTGCTGAGCACTTTCTGCAGCCCCATTAAATGGAATGTTGTGTTTGTTCTTTTCACCAGTCCATGAGATGGTTGCTGGCACATAGCTTTGCTGTGATCAGCTGCTGTAGACTGCACAAATATAAGTCTCCAAGGGGAACAAGGTAACGCAGTCTCCTCTAATTGAACCTTCCTGTGAAAACTACTGGTTATGCCACTCAAGAAAAGTCTGAAATATATATATATATTCCCCTTCAAAATCAATATGTACCTGAATTATTTTGTAAGTGATGCAGGTAGTACTCAGAAATACGTGTCACCGTGGGTGTCCTAAACATATTGCTGCTGTCAGTTTTGTGTTAATATAACTTCTTAGCCCACGACTAAAAAAGCCTCATTATTATGAGTGTGTCAGCAGTATCTCCTGTCATCTGGAGGTAATGAAGGGAACTGCTTCAAAAGGCACCCCATAACAGTTAGATAGAGCAAGGTGAAGTTATAAGGTTGGAGATGGTGAGGCAGAGGGAGGAGACCAAATCAAACTCAAATAGGAGAAAGTTGTGTGCTTAGTTATGTTCGCTGATTGGTGCAAATTAGTTACCGGTAATGTAATGTTTGTAGGAGGCTCAACCAAACCTAAGTGAACCTAAGTTTCAAAAATTCATTAAATCACACCTGAAACCAATAACTAAATAAAAACACCATAGATTAATACTTAGTTTGTGTTCAGTTCCCCCTGCTCAAGGTGCATTACCTTTTTGTTGCAATAGACGTACAGCACACTGCGCACATAAAAAACTCCAGATATTTTGGGCTATACCATAATGAACTTTTGAACAGAATAAAGAATACAAAATTAAACAGGAGCCCTAAATACAATTGAATACGTTACAGTATGTCGCCATGGTAACTGCTTGGATTTGATTTACTGTTTGTCCTTTTGACATTCTATAGGAGAGTTGCATGGTGTCATACATAATTTTACACATGGACCATTAATTATGGTTGGAGAGCAGACTTATTCTGAAATATTAAATATAAAAAAAAATTATTATATTAGCACAGAAATAAATTGTAATTGTTTCCGACCATCTGAAATGTTTGGATTGTCTCAGTCTTATATTCAGCTATTCTCCTTTAGCAAAAACAAGTATCTGTACCATTTCCAATAGAACGATATACAGAAAGTCCTTTATAAAAATAAAATGATACTTAAGCTTTTTATCTTGCAGTGACTTCAGTGATTTTCCAGTAAACAACAATCCAATATTTCACCCAATCCAACATACTCCAGAGAAAGCTTCTGGATAGTTCTACAATAGAAGTTGGTATTAGCTGGTATTATTGGGGTGAATGGTAAAATACTTCTTCATTCATACATACATCATAGAGTAGAAGTGCAGAGGTTAAGTTCTGCACATGATATTAACTTTAAAGGAATATTAAGTAATGCAAGTTCACATATCCTTTCATGCAGAGCCAACAAGCAAGCCTTTGTCAGTGCCATTGCAAATCTGTGAAAAACTGGGAGCTGCACAATCTACCAATAATAGATTTCCTTCTTCACTCATGTTCTCTGCTAAGTCTGCTGGATCTTATTTACACAGAGCCATGAAAGATTATGTCAGCGAGCGGCGCAGTACAGCTGCAGGAGCTGTTAGACTGGAAAAAGTGACCAAAGAAATTACTTCCCACAAACATATACTTCTTGCCACAGCCTAGTCGCAGCTGTTGTGTTTAGGAAGCCCAAAGTGAAGTATGAAAATGGTAGCAAAGTCAAAACACAGCACAGCATTCGCTTTTTAAGTTTGTCTGAGTCTATCTGGAAGCTTTTCTTCACTTTCAAAATGATGAGACGAAACAGAGCACTTATAGGTAAGTGTTTTCGCAGGCTTCTGGAATTATGTGTGTGTTTGAATATATGTTCATGTGCCTACGCATCTGTGGTTTTATTTAACACACTCTCTGGCTACTGTAAATAGTTTCTATTTGGGTATGCAAAAGTAGTGAGTGATATATTGTAATGCATTAAAAAAACAAAAAGTGCGCTATACTTATGAGTAGATTATTGACTCGCTGCCCTTTATCTGCACATTAATCTGTATTACTTTTTGTTACAATTAGCAATACTAAGCAGACCAATTTATAGTGTTGTCGTGACTCATTTTTAAAATGTTAATTTTTAATTACAGAGCACATATGTTGGTTATTAGTCTTTTGAGTGTCCCTTTACATAACCCGTTTAGGGGAAGGAGTAGCTTCATTTTTGGAGGTGTAGGTGGAGTTTAAGTGTTTCGTTTGCTAGACACATGTGCCGTCCACCTGCAGTTCTGATTTCAGAAGCCAAGCAAAATACTGCACAGTCGAGTCTTCGTGAAAGATTAAAACTTTGACAGGCATGCCAAAACACAGATACGCTAAGTAAAGTCAAAACCATGTAAAAATCATGCTTAAACTACATTGTAAATGTACAGTACAAAACTGGTAAACTGCAAAATGAACAGGCACATTTCCCAATGTAAACCTTTATGAAAGTAGGAACAATGGGAAACTTATTAAGAATGTGTACTGGTAGTTTTAACAATCATATCCAATTAGTCATACCCCTGGTGCATAATATGTCTAGGATCAATACATTTCTATTGTTTGGCTGAAGTCGCTGTATTCAATTATTATACATAATTGTATACATGTCTGTTATCTGATATTAGTCATTTTAGGCACCACAGCTATTCTAATAATAATTACAAAAAAATAAACAATTGAGTCTCTACTGTTGTTAACTTCAAAATGATAAAGTAGCTCTCAGTGTGACTGCACCATAATTGCCAGCCTAAACCTCGAGACCAAGCAGGTACTGTAGCTGTCCAAACCACTCTGGATTTCTTAAACCTAAGATGCCTGATAAACTCAACAAACTTATTGACTGAAGTGATCTGTGCTGCTCTATATTGCTATCACCCAGTAGACAGAATAGTCCCTATGCTGTAATATAAACAAAGCAGAAGAAAGTTAATTAGCTTACAATGCGCATTTGAGATACTGTTTGTAATGTTACACTGGTGTTTTAAAGACTTAGTGCTCTCATAAAATGTAATTTGTTATTTTATTTAGCCTGTTTTGCAAGAGAAATAGAAACTGTACAGCAATCTAATGCACTAGGCAGTGGTAAAAAGCAGCTTTATCATCTGCTGTGAACAATGGATCCCTGGTGTGTTGCCATGGCACTGTGCTTCAGTCAGCTGCTCTCCTCATTATCCCCAGAGCACTGGCGGTTCAATCTGCCGCACAGCAAGATGCCAGTCTCTGCAGGAAAGTGGATTTCTCTGTGTGTGAATAGAATGCAGCGAGGTATAGGGTTCAGTGTTTTTATAGACTCCTGCAAACTTTTTTTCTTTTTTTCAACAGAAATCATTTCACTAGACAAAAAATATAACAGCAACATGATATTCTTATCCTTGCTGTTTGTAAACCTTTCACATTTCCCTCCATTTAATCCTGCAGGATTGAGGTGTGCTCCCTTTGTAGAGATGTGAAGGGAATCCTGCAGCCTATAGCCATTACCTTTGAATCTTACCTTTCATCAGTACTGAATTCACTGTGCTTGATAATTACTAGATCCACTTACTTGGAGTGCTAGAAATTAAGCTCTTAAAATTCATTTTCAAGAGATGTAGTGATTGCTGTGGCAAAAGGGTGTGCTCTACATATTGTGCTCAAAATATTCAGACAAATGTGTAGTGTAACTTTACCATTGAAAGTAGTCATTATGTTTTTAAAAAAATGAAAGCGCAGTGTATTTTAACCAACAACAAACTGTATACAGGCACACAAGTTGCTTCACATTAAAACTATTTTGCTTGAATTATCATGATTTAAAGACAGCTTGTCCAACTGTGACACATTAGTAATGTTTAAGTGTGGAATGATTTTTGTGAAATCCAAGAGAAACGCTAAGGTAAAGTAACAGGAGGATGTATTTTTTGCTGCCATTTTAAAAAGAGAATGAAATGACTTTCAGGCTGCACAGTCAGCCAGAATTCAAATTCAACTTCAGTAGTCACCCTCCTGGCGCACAGATATTTTCTTTTTACAAATGTCCCCTTTTTAAAGTAAATGCAGGCTGTAAATCACATGTTACTTGTTTGTGAAAGAGACACACATGCAAGCTAGAGAAGGCTTGTCTTTGTAGCATTATTCAACTTCGTATTTATGTGTGACCTTTTTTGATTACAGTAAACACATTTTGATAATGGTACCTAATGGTAACGCCTGTTGTTTTTTTTTTTTACAATCTGTTTTGGTGGAATAAATAAGGATTGATAATATAGTACATTATTTTTTTCTATTGTTGTTTAAATTCACTTTGTATCATTTTTATTCATCACATCATGGCAACTTTCTAAAAGTTTAAAGCACCCCCATTGCTATAATAGAGCTCATGTTACACTGTAAAAGAGGTTAATGGTTACACATTGGTGCTTAAGAGGTTAAACATAGTTTTGCGCACTCTATTAAGGCAACAAGGGGGCTTCCTTATGTGTTTTAACGAATAATATATTAGATAAAAACAGCAATCCAATATTTTAAAGCAGTTGAGCCAATCCAAGTAGATGGAAATACTCCTAACTATTTTTAGAACTAAACACAACACCTTAAACACAGAGTTGGTGTAAAATTGCTTAGAATACTTTGTTTCCTGGCAAAGAAAGACATTTTCAAGTTCTTTAATTGCACTTCACTGTCTAGTGATAATAAGTGCTTCAACAAATCCTTTTATTCTGATTATCATTCAGGCATTGAAATAATAACAAAAAATGGCATAGCGTGTATTTGGTCTACTTTCTGAACAGGAAATTGTGCATGTGTAAATTTGCCAGCATTTATCTTATTAAACCTGGTTACGTACAATAAACAGTAGTCATCAGCACAAGGCCATATGGGAAGGCTAATATTACGTAATTTTGTTGTATAATGGCTTAGTTTCATTGGATTCAAAGATGTACGAAAGAATCTGCAAATCACAGAGTGCTTGTTAAATAAAATGAGTTATCCTGCTGACAGTCTCTTTTCCCCTGATGAGATGTGCTGCAATATGCAGAATATAAAGATGCATTCTGGCTTTTTATATGCCTCCCAGTTTATTTACTTTTCCTTTGCATGTAGTGTGTGCCCCAGGTAAATTCGAATAATATACAGCTAATATACTAATGAATATGCTAGTTTTTGTTACATTACTTTTTTTAGCATCACTTTTGTAACTATAGAAAGACAACCCTAGGATAATTAATCAAATAGTTCATACAAACAAATTGACAAGTTTGACCTTAATATTTAGGATTGACTCTTTTTGAAGATATGGATGGACTTAGATATTAATATATTAGTTTTGTTTACTGGTCTGCTGTTGAGTGTCATTCCTAGGCCTGCGAAAGAGTTGTTTAGAAATGTAAACAGCTTGCCTGTGAGTCACGACCGTATTCAAATACATGAACTAGATTTGACATGGCGGTTATTTAAATAACTTGAAGTGGTAGAATCCTGAAGCAGTGCAGCCTGCTGTGTGAGCTGTGCAATTCAGCTGTAATTAGTTTAAAGGGGCAATTACAACAAGTCAAAGCATTCTTTCCTGTCAGCACAGCAACTTTCACGCATGTTCCTTATCATTTTGCTGCAGATGGTTTTAGTTTTTTTTTTTTTTAAATTTCAATTTATCCTACCACTACACTAGAATCACTTTCTGTGCAGCAGGTATTGGGACCCTGTACTGGAAGCCCTATAATCAGCACAATATATGAGCGAGAGGACCAGGTAGTGTCCTTCTACCTACTGTACAGGTATATCAAAGTGAAAAGAAAAAGTCTGGAAATAAAGAGCCTTGGCCTCTACCAGAATTCCCCTTCATTGTAGCCAAGCCTTTAAAGGTTTAAATGTTTAAGCAGCCAATAAAAATACAAATTGTATTTTACTGCAGTACACATGTATAGTATTGTATTATACATTTAACCACCATTGTCCTGTTTCATCTGTATCCTGCATTTAATTTATTAAAGTTTTAACTTATTAAACTCTGGAGTTAAGTCAGGCTCAACATATGTGAATCTTTTTAGACAGTGGGTTTATTTGGCACTAGTGTTGTCTAATTAGTAGGGTGTAAAGGAAATGGTTGGAGCTACCAAGAATACTTAGTTCTGTGTTGTGGTTCTACTGCATCTCAGCTCTTAAATGCTGTTTAAGTGAATCTTTGTTCTAAATATAATGGCAGTTTCATTGTGAATCTTCAGTTGAGAAGAGCGAGTCCTTTTTAATGTGTGGACTTTATTAATGCAGTCTGTTATTTCCCTCAACAGTGTGGGGTTTGTAAAACAGGGAATTATGGGAAGGTGAGGAAAGAGTCTTTGGTGTCTAAACTAGACATTCATTTAAAAAAAATGCACTTTGACAGTGTTTTATAGGCAGGAAGTCTTTAGACGAGCTGCAGAACAGCAGAAAATGCATGACCTCCACTAGGTTTTTCCAATTCGCTTATAAAACCAGCTTAAACAAAAAACACCAAAAAATGAAAACATACAGTAAAATGAAAAAGACCCATGAGAAGACTTTCCATGCATCATAGACTATCTGCTATGAAAATGGTCATATGACTAAACCAGTGTTGGCCTGGATTGTAATTCCTGCAGATCAGCTTTTGTGTATGTATCTTAGTCAGTGTCATTTTGTTATGATACTAAAAGCTGTCCTTGACTTACTGCTATTATTTTCTCTTCCTTTCCTTTAGATGAAATAATGCAGCAGGAGATACGACCTCTGCTGGCAGTCGATATCATAGAGCAGCTTCACAGACAATTCGCCATTCTCTCAGGTAAGGACCCTATTCTCCTTTTCAATTGCTGTTCATTATTTTACTTATGATTCTGTATGTGTGTTTGTGCACATGCCTCTTCCCCCCCAGACACACACCCACACACTCTGCCATCTGTGTTTTAATAGTAATTATCATAAACAGAATTAATATTAATAAAAGAAAAACAGCATAACACATATTTTATTTAAGCACATTCTGCATTAAAGACCTTGCAAGTCAGTATCTGACAGAACAATCCTATGCCAAGAGATCATTTTCCATTTTAGTGTATTGGGCTAAATCCTGAGCTCCCTAGAAACCAACACAAGAGGAAATTGCAAACATAATACTGATCCACAAAAAGGGAAACAAAACTGAACCAAGTAACTACAGACCAGTAAGCCTGACTTCTATTATATGCAAACTTATGGAAACTATAATAAGATCCAAAATGGAAAATTACCTATATGGTAACAGGGTCCTGGGAGACAGTCAACATGGTTTTAGGAAAGGGAGATCGTGCCTAACTAACTTGCTTGATTTTTTTGAGGATGCAACATCGATAATGGATAATTGCAAAGCATATGACATGGTTTATTTAGATTTCCAGAAAGCTTTTGACAGAGTCCCGCACAAAAGATGAATTCTCAAACTGAAAGCAGTTGGCATTCAAGGAAACTCATGTACATGGATTAGGGAGTGGTTAACATGTAGAAAACAGAAAGTACTGATTAGAGGAAAAACCTCAGAATGGAGTGTGGTAACCAGTGGTGTACCACAGGGATCAATATTAGGTCCTCTGCTATTCCTAATCTACATTAATGATTTAGATTCTGGTATAGTAAGCAAACTTGTTAAATTTGCAGACGACACAAAAATAGGAGGAGTGGCAAACACTGTTGCAGCAGCAAAGGTCATTCAAAATGATCTAGACAAGATTCAAAACTGGGCAGACACATGGCAAATGACATTTAATAGAGAAAAGTGTAAGGTACTGCACGCAGGAAATAAAAATGTACATTATAAATATCATATGGGAGATACTGAAATTGGAGAAGGAATCTATGAAAAAGACCTAGGAGTTTTTGTTGACTCAGAAATGTCTTCATCTAGACAATGTGGGGAAGCTATAAAAAAGGCTAACAAGATGCTCGGATACATTGTGAAAAGTGTTGAATTTAAATCAAGGGAAGTAATGTTAAAACTGTACAATGCACTAGTAAGACCTCATCTTGAATATTGTGTTCAGTTCTGGTCACCTCGCTATAAAAAAGATATTGCTGCTCTAGAAAGAGTGCAAAGAAGAGCGACCAGAATTATTCCGGGCTTAAAAGGCATGTCATATGCAGACAGGCTAAAAGAATTGAATCTGTTCAGTCTTGAACAAAGAAGACTACGCAGTGACCTAATTCAAGCATTTAAAATTCTAAAAGGTATTGACAATGTAGACCCAAGGGACTTTCTTGACATGAAAAAATAAACAAGGACCAGGGGTTACAAATGGAGATTAGACAAAGGGGCATTCAGAACAGAAAATAGGAGGCAGTTTTTTACACAGTAATGTTGTTGAAGCTGACACCCTGGGATCCTTCAAGAAGCTGCTTGATGAGATTCTGGGATCAACAAGCTACTAACAACCAAACGAGCAAGATGGGCCGAATGACTTCCTCTCGTTTGTAAACTTTCTTATGTTCTTAAATGTCATCACATTATACAGACTAGACAGGTAGAAGTAAATAAAGCTAAATAAATATCATACTTAACAAGGAGCGGCTGTGTCTACGAGATAAGTCTCATTGCAGTGCACTCAAGTGTTATCAAAGTGGACTCACCTAAAATAGTTACAGTATGTATTTCTAACCAGTAAAGCCTTTCAGGTTATACTGGTGAGAATGCCCTTGTTGTTTATACAAGGATCTTATTAATAAAAGTCTGTCCTGTAATGTAGGAATGTAATGCTCCAGAAATGTTTTTTTCTTCTTTTGTCTGGCTGTAGGTTGGTACGCTAATTATTTCCAGTGATATGTGTGTAACACCTGACCAGTTTTTTTTTCCTTTAATACACTCTCTAAAGCAACAAATTCCCATAATTCCCTCCCCTCAGTATCATCCCTGAGCATTCCAATTTTGTATTAGTATTGAATGTGTATATGTATGGATTTTCAATAGCGCTGTAGCTGGAGTTTCTAGTAAAATATTTAGAGTTATTAAATAATATGTCAAACCACGATGTTTATCTATTATTAACGCACCTTCCCCAGGTATCAAAACTAAAATTCAAAGGCCAGGTTAAAAACATTAATTTAGTACTGACCATGGTTCATTTCTAAGAGTGTTTTGAAAGGGTTGCTGTAGCTCATAAATCGCATGTGGAAAGTATTATTTGCCCTCTTCCTCTGTATTCACCATCGTTATGAAATCTGAACTGGGGATTACAGTAGGTTTACACTGTCAGATAATAGCCCCAAATTGCACTGAAAAATACATGCAAATTGAATGATCAGTATGGCAGCCAGTTCTCTATTTAAATAGTCCAGCCCTAAATTAAATTAAGGACAAGCAAATAGCTGAAAAGTAAACCGAGATCCCAACTGTTTGATCTCCATGTTGACTGTTGATAGCATGAGTAAATGTTATGGAAAGCTATTTGTTGGATTATAGCAAGCTGTTCCATCTTTGGGAGGTCAGTGGCACACATTATAATGCACTTTCACTTTGGACATGACAAACTGGGAGCTCAGTTCAGTTTTATTTTTTGCTGGAGGGAAATTGGAAATGCTAATGCGTTAATTGAATCTAGGTATATGTCGCTCCTAACTTTTTTTTTTCTCTGCGCTTCCCTTCAGACACAAATTATTTGAATTTAGGGGCCTATTAATTTTTTTTTTCTGATGCATGCATTCTATCTAAAATAATGAAAAAGTGAGAGAGACATGTCCTCCGTGTGTGTTTAAAACTTTTCCAACCTGTGCACCACTTCCAACACTGTGTCAAATACTTTCTTTTTCCAGCAGAGTGCGCCAGAGAGCTTTTACAGGTTTGCTTATGGACTGAATACATCTTTATTTTTAAATTCCAAATAATTGAATAACTTAATTTGTTTAATACAGTCCTTGGCTACTGTTTTAATAAACACTCTTGCAATATTATTATCATACTGTATTATTTAAAAGACTTGTTGATTGACAACAAGACTACTAATGTACTGTATTTAATAGGCTGTATTGTTTTAACAGGTTTTTTTTTTTTTAATTCTATATAAAAATGTAATTTAAGTTGCATATGTTAAATCTGAAAATGACTTTAACTACATGTAACTCAAAATAACATACTGCATAGTATATTATCAGGGTCAATATTTAGGTGCTTTTCTTTGTTTTCCCGATACTGTTTGTGTGTAAAAATCAATACTGTCTCAAAAACAACATTATCTTTGGGTCAGGAATAATGCGTTGTGCTTCCGTGTTGATCACCTGAAGTCTGCAATCTGCACTACTGGCCTTGTCCCAGTCTAGATCCGTTCTCATCTGTTGCTGAGCTTTTAATACATTTCCCCATTTCTTTCATTTTTATTTGAATTCTCTTAGGGTCTGCAGTATTGGCCCTCAACATGTAGTTGTTCCGAGAATGCCCAAATCTACTTCATCCACTGTGGAACAGACAAACCCCCTTTTTTAAAGCTGATGGTAGTATTCCTTCACAATGTATTAATTTTTGTGGTTGGTAGATGCCACTCCATTTCATTCATGCCAACCCATCAACATTTATTGCAAAAATAGCTTTTTTTTAAAAAACATAAATAAAAATATGATACATGACAATGTTTGTGACGGTAAGGCTTTATATTTACTATTGTGACCTTCCCTTGTTGCAGATATTCTTAGGTTTGATGTATGTATTTTGATATTTTTTTATTGTAATTCTTTTGTAATGATCAGTCCGTTTCTGCTTTCTGCCTGGACGATTTAGCGCTGAGGTTATAAACATCTCCAGATGTCCCTGTGGCTGAGTGGTTATAAGGCAGGCCAGATGTTTTTCAGAAATGCAGTACAAAGATGTAGCAGTGGTTACTATGGCTAGGGTTGTTAATCAGGTTCCGAGAATCTGCATTCTTAGATAATGGCTGTAGCAGACAAGAGAACTGACTGTAAACAGGCAAGTTGAATGTCAAGGGCGCTAACACTTGCTGTAATCATCTGTGTATAAAGACTCAAAATAACACCTGAAATATAAGAGCTTGTACTGAGAGGACGATCCCTTCAAGCAGTGCCATGCACAGTACGTTACATAAAAACCTTACTGGGTTAGAAACACCTGCCCTACCACTGTCCTCTTGCTGTACGGTTTCCATGAGGAGGCCTCACTCATTTAGCCTTACAAGTGTATTTTGATTTGTTCTAGCAGGCTATGTGACCATTCTTCAGTTATCACTGCCAGTCTGTTCCCTAGAATGGTGAAAATGATGCATTTAAAATATCTGTGATTTGTCCAGTCTTGGATGCAGAAGCACAAATTCAGATCTGATGCTTTGCCTGTTGTACCTCAACAGAAGATGCAGCTTTTATATATTGCAGAATATATGTTTTTGTTGGTCTGCAGTACACAATAGACATTGATGCTGTAAAGGAACTTGTTGGAAAATCATTGTCGAATCTCAAATTTATTTTACAATCCACTATTTATTGGAGCCACTGTTGCATGAGAGGTGAGATAGCACAGAGAGTCTTGTGGTGATGGAGAGCAAGCAAATGAATTGCTGGAGTGCATATAGTTCGCCCAGGAGCTGACAGGACACATACAGGACTATGATGGAAGAGATAACCATCGTGGCAATTATTTTTGACCTAGAAATGTGGAGGAAGGAGTATGATTGTATGGGGTGGTTGACTGATAGAGTAATGGGGAATGAGGAATGTCAGGTGATATTGAGAAAGCGATTGACTCAGGCTATAATTAGTGACCCATATGAAAAAATATATAATAGAGTAAACATTGAAACACTGCAGTAGCAGGCAATATGAACACTGTGTCTGACAGATTACTGAAATTCAAACTAGAGTCATTTGTGGAAGACAGTATCTGTAAACAGTGTGCAAAGGGATGAAGGATAACTTTCCAGAGAAAAGGGAACTATGTCAGAGTGGAATAAATCAGACATGCTGAAGATGACTAGTATCCCAACCACAGTCACTCTCATACATTTTCACTTTAATAGATTAAAGATTAGTTACAGTGGAACACTCAGAGTGAAACTGGGCATTTCCTGTGGAAAGCATCGTCGCTATGTTGAAGTGACAAGCAGTGGTGATCAATGGTCATGGGCATCTGACTAGTGTTAGACGAGAGGATTGGAAGGGTGGACCCCATCAACCCACTATTTTTTGGTGAAACACCATTTTTCACACTCCATCTTCATTGTTATTTATCTTGAATAGTAACCTATTTTATTTCTCCCCAACACTTCATCGTTTAATGTTTCCGACGCAGCTGTTCCTTGTATTGCATCTGCGTGTGCTCTCTGGCTAAACAGGAACTGGAGTCTTTACTGAAATTGACAAGTGGCACTGTGAACTGAAACTTTTTCGCGGCCGATTTTTGAAAATCCAGTATTGGACAAATAATATTTCTCAAGAACAGGCAAGGATAGCCCTACTAGTTTAGAGAGAGTTTCCCTTTTATTTATTCTGGGCTGGGAGCCTTTCATATTCAATCTACCCAACAGTGAGATTGGCAGCATTTTACACTTTAACACGTTCAACTGTTAATTCTAATTATTCCACTGATTATTGGTAGCCTAAACCTTAGTTCCAAATCACCACATAATATAATACTCTACATGCAAATAAACATTTTCCCATTCAACTAACAGTATGATTTTTCATGGACCCAGGCTCCCCAATTAATATCTTCATCTTTTTAGGTGTAAAATTGACTGCACTAATACTGTAAATGTGAACAAATCCCCAGGGGCTTTACCCCTACACCCCATTGGGGCCTGACCCCTCACATTGTGTAACCCTATAGAGTCCACTCATTATTTTCTACATCAGACCCTTAATTGCCAAAATATGATTTATTAATACATTCATTGAGTTGCATGGAGATGTCAATTGAACGGAAGGCAATGCTAACATTGTCCTTGTCCCTTTAAACAAGACTAGGGCACGGCTATCATAAAACTGAATTAGGGCGCGGCTATGATTTAAAGCAGTTTAAAAAAATTTTAAAGCAGTTTTTATCTCAGAATCTTCAAATTTTTTTGGTAGTTATGTTAGTGGAAGAATTCAAAATATTCTCATTGTTATTGTTTGGCATTCATAGTAATGGGAATTATTTATCTAATTCCTCTCTTGGCTAGCTCTCAGTTTTCAAAAACATGCAAAATAATAAACTTTTAATTAAGTTCATGTGTGACGTTCTCATAATCATTGATTGGTACTGTAAAAAAACATGGATCTTTCCATAATATGCTTTGTTGTGGGATGTATTATATTGTTTTCATGTAAGCCATGCCTCAAAAGAAAATTTGAAAAATGTATAATAAATTATATTTTAAAACATGCAGATTTTCACCTTTTTCCAAGTGACATAGAAGAACAATTTGAGTATATAAGAGCTGTGCAATTTTACAAGGATTTCAAATCAGAAATCAGAATTGAAATAGCTTGTTCAGTTGCACAAGCTATTTCAAACGCTACACAAGGTTTTGTGATGTGTGTATTTTACAAATCAGCTGAAATGGCGAATGCAGACCAGCTGAAAGAGAACTGAAACTGGAAACATAATATTATCCTGTTTGTGATAAAAGTAAGTTATTTATGTGTGTGTGTGTGTGTGTAAATATATATATTTATGTCGCAATCTCTGGAAAACATTTTCAAAACAAGAGATAAAATAAAAATGTATATAATAAAAATAACAGTAGAAAAATAAATAAGGGGGATCTCAGACGTTCGTTCAGTATCTTGTCTCAAGCTTTTGTATGAGTTGTAGATCAGCACTTTTGGACATGTGGAACGGGAGATACAGACGTTTGAAATAGTTAAGCGCCAATACCATTCCCCATTAAACTCAGCTGCAATAGAGGCATGTCCCACCCACCGCAGGCCTAAACCAATTACATGGGGACATTCACTGCAGTCATGGCTTGGACAGCTGAGAGATTACAAGAAACGTCATCGTGACTATCATGAAATTAAAGTGAGTCGGCAGCATAGGGTTAATAAATCTATCCGTTTAAAACATTTTTTTTTTTTTTAAACTGAGCAATTTTTCCGCTCCAACCCCTCCCCCCCCAGTTTGCGCCCTAGACGCTCGCCTCTGCCCTAGTTACAAGCCTGACCATTTTCTCAATATCTATCTGCTTTAGCAGGAATAAACACACCAAATAAACTTAACAAACCTGAAATAAACAACTCAGACATTTTATTTAGAGGCTTGTAGTTTGTCTTAAGTTTTTCTTATTTGTTTTAGAATTGTAATTTTTGTTTTGTCCTATCAGGAAGAAAATAAATGACACTGGCAATCATTTAGAGTAAATAGCTGAATCTGGTGAGAATGGAAGCACTTATTCATGTTTTGTTGTTGTTATTTTGCAGGGGGGAGAGGCAACAATGGAGCTCCGATAATAACATTCCCCGAATATTCTGGTTTTGGGGGTCTTCCTGATGAACATTTCCTTAACGTTGTAACATATCTCACTAGCATTCCCAGGTAAGATCAGTATTAATGTGTCAAGGTTATACTGGATGGGCAAAAACCAGGGATCCACAAACATGTAGTGACACCAGTCTGGGTAGCAAAGCAGGAACAGGAACAGTATGTGACTGAATGGTGCATCAATATACATAAATGTCACTAGCTTCAAATTACATTTTCTTAGTTGTTTTTATCATCCCCTTACAAATACTCAAATATAGTGGGTTTGTTTTTTAAGTATGTGAAACCAGTCCTGAGGCTCACATACAGTGAGACTACAAGAAGTGTAATCGCAAAGCTCAAAACTCAGGGAAAGACAGGGGCAGACCTGACAAAGAGAAGGTATTGTGTAATACTTGTAAAACTATATGTGTTTGTTCCTGATAAACAGGTCAGCTGTCCAGTTTATAGTTAATGACTTGCAAAGTGTAGTGTAGCATTCCTAAGGAGTTGAGCTTTGGTTTTGTTTATTTTGTTTTGTATGAAAATAATTCCAGGCAGGTGTATTTAATTACACCTGATTCTGGCTCAATAAAACAACAATCAGTTAAACAATTAACCCTTAATCAAATAATTATGTGGCTATGCAAAACAGCCACAGAATTCCTTCCCCATCGTGCAGGGCTCTGCCCTGTCACGTTGTAAAAACATTATTTATGACCAAGGCTTGGCTATAGTCTCTTGCTAATATGTCAGTTATTCCACTAAATACCACCATTATTTTGTTGTGGTACATGCTGTTAGTGTTTCCTTCTTAAATGTGACTAACTCTCACCACTATGCATGGACTCAGAACACCTCTCCACCCAACAAAGGCTTCTTTCACAGTCATTTCACTAACATGGTACACATATAAAAACAAATAGGGATTGAGCTTTCTGTGTGGGTCTGTTAGGAATATCATAAAGAGATACTGTTAAGAGTTCTTCACATGACAGGGCTACTCCCAGCATGCAACTTGAAACTGATATTTAACTAACTGGCTTTTACACAGTTTTGGAGACCCCATGACTTGATTATATATATCAGTCCTAGTAAATGTAATTATCCTTCTCACAATAAAAATGTTATGTTGTGTCATGGCGTATGGAATTAATAAGAACCCCCTTACTCTTTATACATATGAAACCCTAACCTTTAACACATATGTTTGGGTGGTTGCACAGACCCTGATTAACGCAAATCTTCGATACGAGTAGCCCAGAGCTACTGGTAATCAGGGTCTGTAAAATCGGCCATAATTTGAAAGCCATTCTCCCACCCATTGACTTACATTTTTCTAGGGAAAAAAAAAGAACTTACAAAGGTGGCAACCTCAATGCGTTATCGATTCAAAAGCAAAACTCATGTTTTATGTTGATGGATACTTCTGTTGAAAATGACTTTTGTATTGCAGCTATGTTGCTATGCCAATACAAAAGGAAATGTTAAGCAATGTCTGGTGTTGCCAATACAAGCAATAACAACAAACCTCTTTATTCAGCTTGGAAACATTATTAATGAAGGGCTGTTGTGGTATTCTACTTAAAACCCTGTCAGAGTTAAGTACTACTGAAACACAGGGGGCGGTTAGTCTCTTAAAATTCAGCTAGCTCCCTAATGTGACTGTAGAACAACTGTCGCAGCACAAGGCTACCGTTACTAGAGTAAGAACTCCAACACCCAATACTGCCTGTAATGTGTGTGCCGACTACTTCACTTGGAGGTTAAACAGGTTTCTAGGCCCCGAACCCAACACCAATTTGGGCTAACAGAATACTACGGCAAAACACTAAATGATTATTATAACTTGAAATGGTTCCCCTTCTCGCAAGTTCGAAACTTGTACCTAGTTTTGGAACAGCTGTACAACTCACCCCTTTCCCATATAAGGGCAAAGACACACAGATTCCAGCAGAAAACACTTTATTATACAACAATATAAAAACAATATAAAAAGAAAAGGAACCCAAGTCCAAAGCAAACTCTACCACTTTTAACTAGGAGTTGAAAGTATCAACAAAAAAAACCATAAATACAATGCAGTCCCTCCAGGCTCTTTGTAGTGGTGATATTAGTGCGGAAAAACTGACGCACTGTCCAATTACCCCACGTTTTCACTACAATACAGTGCAATCCAGAATCCAAATGATGTGTTTGGATCGTAAAAGCAAACCAAAACTGTTGACCAATAAAATCAAGCACTTTCTACTTTTTTTAAAACAAAAGATCCAACCCCGCTTTGTGCTTTGTATATTGAAATATAGCAAATAAGAAATTAAAAAATAATAAATGTGGCCAATAATTTATCGTTTCACTAGAGTCTCTATAAAGAGTTAGGGGAGCTTATCTCAAGTAAGCAGCTGCCAAAAGACCCTAAGCAAGTACAACGCGGCAGCCCAGATCCTTTAACAACGCATTGTATCCTCAATCCCAGCTGTCCGTTTCTGAGTCCTGGTAAGTTTCCAGTGGTTATTCCACACTTTAACACCGTCTCCTCTCACACCGTCCCATTCACTGAATATAATCTGATCTGGCTGTCCACACGTCCTGTTCTGCCATGATATTCTACTCCTCCACAGCAAACAGCTCCTCCGCTCTGTCACAGTCTGTTTGCATGGGAACTCACCAATACAAGTGATAAATATAAAATAAACACATTAAATAATAAACCTGCCTAACAAATATAAAGCTAGTCACCCCATGTGACGCATCCATTAGAAACTGAAACAGTTAATAAGACCATCAAGTTTAAATTGTATTAAATATACAATATCTGTCTTTCCTCAGGAAACTTGTTTCCATATCAAGGTGAAAGATTAAACCCCAAGGTTGAGGATTAAACTTTAAATTATCTCCAGCCCTGAGAGCAGCTTTAGATAGCTGATTAGAGCACTGTTTGGAGTTGCTCAGGCATAAAAATTAGAAAGTAGGCCCTATTGTTTTGTGTTGGCAGTTCATAGGCCATCACAATAGAACGGCAGTTTGAACATGCAAGCAGCAGATGAGTTTTTCTGATTACCGTTTGTTTGATTAACCTAATATAATATTGGTCCGTAATCATCATCACTATTTATTAAATGTAATTGAATGTTCTATATTTCTAGATAAATAAACTACAGTAGATCTTATTGTATGTACATGATACATTTGAAAGCAAGATGACTAAATCACATACTGATAGCTAACAGATATGGCTAGGCATTCACTCACAGTGAAAGGCCTCCAGAAATATATTTAGCGGATAGCAGTTTCGCATTTTGAGCAAATGAAGCAAATATCTGTGTTGCTAAGCAATACAGGTCACAACAGACCTATGAGAGAAATGCACTGAAACACTGGAATTATTCACGCTGTTATTCTTCCTGCATTTGTCCTGGCGTCACATCAATGCCAACCTGTCATAGATGCATACCAGTATAGCTGAACAAATAGCATCACACAATATAACATGAACAGAATAAAACAAAAGAAACAAACAGTGCATTTCTAATACATTTTTATTAAATGTAAATCTATTATTCCAGTTTATTAGGTTAGCAGCAGTAGAAGGCATGTGTTGGTAGTAGATTTGACCTCATGATCTGTTGAAACCTGTTGAGACTATAAACATTCAGATTTTCCAGAAACTAACAAATACTTCCACTATTTCTTTTCAAAAGTAGCTCCTCTGAGAGAGGTTAGTGAACCATACCAAAGTGTTGGGTAGTGTCTTTTTTTTTTTCTTTCAATAATATATTTCTTCTCGTCATGGGTTCAATGATATATTTTTTTTACCAACCCTTACTTCTCACACAAAACTACTATACTGGACTTTTTTTACTTTATTTAAATAAAATGGTGCAGCAGATTTTTTTTAACTGATCTGGGATGCACACTGGAGCCATCTGTCTGATGGGAATACAGTTATTCCCATCAGACGGGAGGCAGTGTGGTCCAGTGGTTAAAGTCCTCTGCTACTGACTGACTCACTGTGTGACCCTGAGGAAGTCTCCCTCCCTGTACTCCACTCTGCAGATTAGATGCTAAATCAATGTCCTATTGTAAGTGACTCTGCAAATAATGCACAGTTCACAGCCTACCTCAGTAAAGCACTTTGTGATGGTGGTCCACTAGGAAAGGCGCTATATAATTATTATTATTATTATTATTATTATTATTATTATTATTATTATTATTATTATTATATCAGTGTGCCTTTTTTATTAAAGATTATTTGTGCAACTGTAGAATTGTTTCAGACAGTTTTTTGTTATGTTTTTCTGCTTTAGTCTGGAGGCTGCCAGCATTGGCTTCATCATTATTATAGACCGACGCAGGGACAAATGGAGTGCTGTGAAGGCTTCATTGACACGGATAGCGGTATGAACATGAAAGCTACATGCATCTTTAATAAATTAGCATTGCCTTTACAGTGCCCTTCTTCAATTTACATAATGAAAAGTATACATGAAGAATAGTGGTTCCCAAAAGTATAGGCCCCTCAAATCATTTCAATGCAAACAGCACCAGTTCATACTGATATTGCAAACTCTTAGGAAATGTAGTAGAAGTGAAAATTCTTCTCAGCACTTGCTGTTTTCAATTTCTGTAAAACCATCTGATTTTGAAATATGAATTTGAACATAACTATATACAAGTACACATATACACTACCCTTCAACAGTGATTGTGACAGATGAAAATGTTTGAGGGAGGGGGGATGATTATTTGCCCCATTGCTGACTAGATACATTGGGATCCCTGAGTACTACAGCTTTCTTAATGACTTTTTAGATAAGTAATGTCTTAAAGCACTGGTGACTTCAGTAATGATTGAGTTCTGATTGGTAGACTGGGGAGTGGCAATTCAATTCAATTTACAAATTCTTACTTACTTTACAATTTTTCAATAAGTAAAACATTGGAGAAAAGAAGTGTTGCTTTTAGAGATCCCAGGTTTCAAAGACAGGGATTTCAGTGCTGTGGCTGCTTGTCGCCTGTAGGGGGCATTCCCAGGGAACCTGCAGCTTGTTCTGGTGCTTCGTCCCTCCCGCTTCATTCAGAGAACCATCGCTGACATTGGCATGAAGCTGCACCGAGATGACTTTAAAATGAAGGTACCGGTAAGCATGTGCTCCTGCTCTTGTGTGTTTATTACAAGTCCCACTTAAACTGCAAGTTTCCCCTTACTGTATGTTTTTCCTGTACTGTTTTTCAGTGGAGCAGATTTGTATTTGAAATGCAAATATGATATCAACATAGTACATTTGATGCATCTTCAGACATGCTTCAATCCCCAAGCAGATAAAAGCATCCTGACGGTATATCTCGTCGTGTGTGCATGTTGCGTGAGCTGTGTGGTTTACCAGTGACCATGTTGCAATGTCTCTAACAGCTGACTGAGTTGAGCAGTAGCTAAGCTTGTTGGCCTTCAGATCTGTGTTCAGTCCTCAGTTGTTCCCTTATATTAGTTTAAAAGTAGATATAGCTAACAAAGTCATTCCAGAAATATTACTTATTGGGGTTCAAATGTGCCGCTTTGAAATAAGTACACATTACAGCAAACATGTACTTTCATTTAAATCATATGTATCTGGTACTAGGTTAAAATAAAGCTCTGTTTGCTTTAAGAATACTGGCATACTTTTAGCAGTCCCTTCATCCTATGCAGTGCAGGTATCATTAAACGGCGAGAAGGAAGAATAAATCCAGCCATGTTTGGCTGGTGCTGTATTTGAAGTACCAGCCATGTTGTGCATTGGGGGCATGTTGCAGTGTAACATGTTTCAGTGGTCTTAACCCAATTCCTTGTGGGTAGGTGTCAACATCACTAAACTACCATCACCACTGGAACTAATATGCAACATGCTGATGGATTAACTAGCCATGCTGTTGATGCTGCATCAATGGGATCCTTTAAGACAAATTTCATTCGTAAATGCTTTGGTTCTTATGTCCTTGTATAGAAGCCTTGAATGAATATGGAGGCTGAAACCTCATCTACATCATCTGAGGGCAGGATTGAGGCGCATCAAGACAATTTACTATCGCTTTTATCTTTTCTAGATCATCATGTTAAACTCCGTCTCAGATTTACATGGCTACATTGATAAAAACCAGCTTACATGTGAACTTGGAGGAACCTTAGACTACTGCCATAACCGGTGGATTCATCATCGAACTGTAAGTACCAGCACATGAAATCAAGGGGGGCGTGCAGGGGAAAGATTAACATTTGGTGGAATGTAAGATGGCACGATTGATATGAAGACCAAAGGTCATGTTTAAAGAAGTATTTCTGACTAAAATATCCTCCACATGTACATAAAGTGAAATAGATTTAAAGCCAGAGATAGGGGCTTCTCTAGGGTGCTTTTACTATGAAATTGGCTGAACATGGTAGGAATCCTGTCCTGGTTTTCAATTCCGTGGCTCTGCAGGCTATTGAGAATTTTGCCGTGACGGTGAAGACGACGGCGCAGATGCTGCAGATGTTTGGTACCGATCTGGCTGAGACAGAACTCCCGAATGACGTTCAGTGTACAGAGGATCTCCTGGTCTCCCATACAGAAAAGCATGACAAGCTCAAGGTTTGTATGCAGGGAAACTTATGTATGCATATAATAATGTGGTTTAAAATTATATATTACGCCAAACTAATAGCTGAAATAAAAAACAAACAGGATACATGTGCATAGCAATTGTGAAATCAAGGAGGTAATGACAAAGATCAATGACAATCCAACTCACTCTCCCCAGCTGAGTGTTTTAACGTTTGTACAAAAGGGTCAGGCTTGTCTGCATGGTTAGTTAAGAGCTGGTATTTCATTGCTCCTTTTCTCCTGCAGGGGGTCGGCTATATTTAACTTCATTTAAATTAAATTTCTTTTCGCCAGGCTGAACTCCAACTTGCATTGAAACAGGGAAACACCATCCTCTCTTGCATTAAGGAACAAGCAACCAAAAACACAAGCTACAAACTCAACCCTGACGAACTGGAAAATGTCGCTACAGTTGAACGGTTTGTGATTCTAAGCTTTCTACAATAAGTACAGCCTTTGTCCAACACAGTAAAGTAAACAACCTAACAAGGATTATAGAAAGAGGCCCCAGATTTGTGTGTTTACAACCCATTGAATGGAACATCATCAAGGAATGTTATCCTGTTGCTCTGGGTCCTCAGGGACATCATGAAACACCAGCAGGTCAATATGAACGATTCAGTTGGCTGATTACAACCTTCTCAGCCTAGCCGTATTAAAACATCCTTTTTAAAATACAAGTTTCAAGTGTCCTTTTTTACTTTTTGCCTTTTAAAGAGAGTATGCACATTGAGTTGCCTGCAGTATTAGTCAGCCATACTAATTGTTGATAATGACCTACTATACATGTTGTAAAGTAGGCAGTCCCTACTGGCCAATAGGAATGGGACACTGAAAGCATGAGAAGGGAACTGTTTACATAGACTCTCGTTGTCATGTTACTCTATTATCCTGCTTTACTTTAATATATGTCACAAAATCAATTTAGAAGAACCATAACAAGACGTTATTAGTCCACTTACATTGGAAAAAGGGAACAGGGGATGAAGGAAATACGTTAGTGTCTTAGGAATGTGACTGATTCTGATGCCCCTGTTTTGAATCTACTTTGCAATGAAAGTATCATATTTGTCATGAATGTTGTTTGTGATGTGTCAGAGATCCTCAGGAGTCTATTACCATTGATCATATTCTCAATGAGTTAATAACCATCAGCTGAATTTTTCAAAAAATGTGTATGAGTCTATATGCAGTACAGAGATATGCCTCAGTTGAAGTTTATTTTAACTGTACAAAAGCTAATTAATCTGAACCTCAGCTGACTCTTACTGGAAACGAACATGAACCAGTGAAACTTTGTAGTCTGCGGCTTTACATTTCGCCATCACCCCCCGCATTTTGTATATTTCAATTGATTTTAAAATCAAAGATGTGAATTTTGGTATGGTATTGTGACAGGGTCTTCCTCGGGTCACACGCGTGGGTAGCCGCTGTTCAAGCATACAGAGAGACTGAGGTTGGTGTTGAAACGCCGGCACAGGCGCGCAGGATTTATTAACAACAAAAAGAAAGTGAAAGTAAAATAAAGGCGGTCATGTGACGTTACCAGCGATGGTAACGCACAGAGGACAGATACAGAAAACCGTACAAAAAGTGCAAAATAAAACACAATACCCCAAACTATAACTCAAAAGGTGCCGTGAAAACGGCAGGCCTTGCAGCAGCCCCGATCACAGCGATCAACATGCTTTTATACTGACGCTCCGCTGAGACACGTCCACCTGCCTGCTGGAACAGCTGATTGCTTTCAGCTGCTGCTCCACGCAGACGGGTAATCGTCCCCAGCGGAGCGCCACAGCAGCTAAACAATTAAATCAATATTAACAATTAACACAAAAACATACAATAAACTACATATTCCATTGTGCAAGGCTTACGGTTTGCCACAGGTATTTTTTTGTGAGCTAAATGATTGCTTGGTTGACAAAACTACGTTTTCCTAACAGGTTGCTGGCGCAGCTGGATGAAACAGAAAATGCTTTTGAGCAGTTTTGGTCCAAGCATCATCTAAAACTGGAGCAGTGTTTACAGCTGCGGCATTTCGAACATGACTTTCGAGAGGTAACGGCTGTTATTGTTACAATGTTACAGTAGGGTGCTGAGTTAAATACCAAAGAGACTGGGGCATTAAATACAGTAAAAGGACATTTTAATGATGTAAATAGTATTCATTATTGTAAATCTACATGTAGGGGCTCAATTCTCAAAGCAATTATATTACAGTCTTTTTAGTGGGAAACACACCCAATAAAGTTACAAAACCAGAAATAAACAAGGGAGACTTTAGTTCAGGAGCTTGAATGAAGTATTAAGTTGTTTCTTGTTAGTTTTAGACGTTGAGCTATTGGTTTTTTTCCTGTCAAACACAAAATTGTGCTAAAGACAATTTGGAGTAAAGAGCTTTGAGAATCTAGCCAATTTAAATAATCATGTGTAATTTCAAATTTCTAAAACCTTTCATTTAGGCATCAAATAGTGTAATTTTTTTTTATATTTGTTTCTTCTTTTTCAGGTAAAACTTGCTTTGGACAACCTTGTGGAGACTCTGGCTGCTTTCACAGACATCGGAGACAGCGTATCTCGAGTAGAACAACTTCTTAAGGAGCTTAAAGTATTGGAGGAGAAAGCCCAGGTTGGTAATGCTTTGAACATTCAGATGTGTATGTTTTTACTTAGGGTAGCTTAAAACGTCTGCTGAGTTGTCTTACTTCCCTTTTCATTTCTTCTTCACCTTGGAGAGAATTTGTATTTATGACACTTTATAACCAGCCCATCAGTGTTTCAGAGTTTAATTTACACAATTGCAAATTCAGCTACGTACAACCTGCCAAGTTTTGGAAAGTATATATAATTTGTATGAATGGTTGTCTGTGTGTTGTGTTCTGCAGGAGTCTTTGGAAAAGGCCCAGTTACTAGCCCTGCATGGAGACCAGCTGATCCAAAGTAACCATTACGCTGTCGACTCCATCAGACCCAAGTGTGTTGAACTCAGGCGAATCTGCGATGATTTTAACAATGAAACAAAGAAGAAGTACGACATATTGAGGAAATCCTATGAAATACACACAAAAATAGACAAGGTAAATAAACCATCCCAGCCAAATTGTTCCTATGTCTACAGGTACCTGTACAGATTAGATGTGTGTGAAAAAACTTAGCCTGCCAAAATTAAACAACAATTATACAACAGAAAACAACACAACCACTAATATTCCAACAACAATTGTGTAGCCAGTAATGTGGCTATTTGAACATAATGAGTGATACTGATTATGTACCCAGTATGTGTCCGGACATTCTGTACAACATGGATCCATAACAGCAAGTAGCTTGGGAAAAACTTGTTCAGCATTATTGCTGTAAATGTAGTTCTGTATCTTTCCTACAAACTGTAGTTTTTAAAAATCCTTTTCTTGATAATAAACTAAACTAAGAGCATCAGTAAATATTAGCACAGACGTTGGCCTCTTAGCCAACACAAACAGACGGTGACTTATATAGTCAAGTAAACTGATAATTATCCCTATTTCTATAATATCTGGTTGTAACTCACTCACTTCAGGGTAAAGTGACAGCTATTGTATTACGGTACGGTTCCATGTTACTGATGTAGTGTCAAACCAAAACATTACAGTTTAAATATTAAAAATGTCCAATGGCTCAATAAAAGGGACTGGTGTTCTTACTAAGATTCACATTTACCACATTTTTTGGAAGTGGAAAAAGGCTAACTTTTTTTAATAGAATATCTTCCTATTTAATTATAAATCTGTAACATACTCTACCATCATATCAAGTAAAGGTATAAAAATATGTACTGTGTTTCTTGTGGTAGTGTGAGATAGGCTCTAATGTCTATATAGTCGCTAGGCAGGCTTTACAATAAATTCAACAATGCTTTTAGCAACCTCAGCATCTTTCCAATTCAGTGATTCATGTTTAGCTACAAGGATGTCTGTATACTCTGTACTGGATACATTCTTCTTATCCTGACGGGCAGAACATCCAAACTGCTGGGTATTTTAATGTTACTGGGTCCTGTCTACATGACTAATGTAAGGGTGAAGAAGAAATTATTGTCATTTTTCATATCTGTTTTTAGTTTGCTGTAAATGTAAAAAATACAGTATATACTGCACACATTCATTCTTATGTTCTTGTAGGTTAACCAGTGGTGTGACGCTGGCATATATCTGCTGGCATCCCAGGCAGTGGACAAGTGCCAGTCTCAAGAAGGTGCTGAATCTGCCCTGCACGACATTGAAAAGTTTAATGAAACAGAGAATGAGAATCAGCGGGGCAACCTTAAAGAACTTCACAATCAGTTTGAAATGATTCTCACGTCTGAAGTAAAGGTAAGCCTTTTTTAATGTCCAAATATAAGAAAAGAAACTAAGTCAAGGAAAATGGCAACTGAAGCATTTGTCTCCTTGACCTAGTTATGCTAGTTTCTGGATGCAGAGACTTGTTAATTTGATGGGGATGTATATCTATTTATGGCCAGTCTGGAGTATGTATATTCTGGGATCCTTCATTTGATCACATTATGAATAGATTATTTTATAAACTCTCACCCAAATAGATAGAAAAGTTGATCCTGTGTCAGTGATGTATTTAAAAAATAGACATATTCCTAAAACCATAGTTTTCTGTTACCAGTCTGTGGCACAGTATTTATGACTGACCATCATGAGCATGGGTAAGAGAGAAATGTATGACTTAAATGGCTTAAGTAATTTGGAATGATGCAACAGCATCTTTTTCTAGAACAAACAAAAAAATCCTATTAGCATTAAACATATCATGACACTAGCTTGACAATGATTGAGTCATCATTTCCATCTCTTACATTTGCATCAGGGGCTGAAGCCAGTTACCAAACCCAAACTCGTGTCTCGGTTGACAATGCATAATGTGTTGCGTATAACATTTTGGCTTTTGCTTCTGGATTGTAAACAAAGTGGGCTATATTTTCAAAACTCTTTACTCCCAGCATGCTACTGTGTAAGAAAACAGTTTTACTGTTAATACTCACTAAGGTCTGAAAAAAGCTAGCACCTCCCTTTGTTTGTTGTGTTCTCTTTTGACCACTCGGTGTGTTATGTTGTTTGTCGGGCAGGCCAATGTCCAGAAGGCCCTCCAGAGACTAGGTGATGTGCAGGAAATGATTGAAAAGAGACAAGTCAGTCTCAAGAAGTTGTCAGCTAAGCAGACCCGGCCTGTGCAGCCTGTGGCCCCCCGCCCAGAATCTTCTCCGAAAAGGGCATCCACTAAACCAGTCACAAATGCTGGTCCTAGTAAGTACCTGAATCTTACATCATAATTTTCTGATCTGGATGTTTAAAAAAAAAAAAAAAAAAAAAAAAAACTTAAATACAGCCTTAAAGAGTAAGTAGCAGGGTTCCAAAATATATGCCATTATACATCCCCAAGTGTCGCTACTACTGTTTAAATAACGTACCTGTGGGCTCCCGGCACTTCCAGCAAATGCGCTCTATAGCCTGGAGGTCGCAGGTTCGAGTCCAGGCTACTCCACTGCCGACCGTGAACAAGAACTCCCAAGGGGCAGCACACAATTGGCCGAGTGTCGCCCAGGTAGGGAGAGCTTAAGTCGGCCAGGGTGTCCTAGGCTCACCACGCATCAGTGACCCCTATGGACTGGCCGGGCGCCTGCGGGCTTGCCTGCTATGCCCATAGCTGCATTGTCCTCCGACGCTGTAGCTCTGGGTTGGCTGCATGGTGGGTCTGCAGGATGAAAAGAAATGGTCGGCTGATGGCACATGCTTCGAAGGACAGCGTGTGTTCGTCTTCGCCGCTCCCGAGTCAGCACTGGGGTGGTAACGGTAGCTTTGCGCTGAGCCTAAAATAATTAAAAAAAATAATTTATTATATATTACAAATTAAAAAAATAACATACCTGTAATTTTTCTTTTCCTTGTTAACATCCTGACAACTTTTTACACTTATAACTTTAAAGTGTTTCAAAGCTATTTTCAAAATGTCTGCTGTAGTGCACTGGGGTTTGAGATCTGTCCTCTAAATCACTGCAGGAAGAGTGATTTAAAAAAAACAAAACAAAAAAAAAAACCACAACAAGTGCTCTGGCTTTTCTGTTCCGTAACATTTCATGGATTGTTATTGCTGTATTAGCTGTTTGACAATGTGGGTGATAATCCTTACACTATCAGTGCCTGAGAGCAGACATTTTGAATAAGACTTTAAAGTTATAAGTGTAAAACGTTTAAAGGATGTTAACAATGAAAAGAAAAATGACAGGTACATTATTTAAACAGTTGTAACAACACACTGGGACATGTAACGCTGTATTTTTGTGTACAGCTATTGCCAAAAGTTTTTGGATTGCGAAAAAAATAAATAAATTACTTTATGAACATAATTTAGAACTTTTAACTTTTATTTAACATCATGTCACCAAAAACTACAAAATGATATTGCAAAAGTCAAGCGGACACCATAATAGTAGTATAGTGTTTCATGTTAGATTTCGAAATGTCAAATATATGGAAAACTACAATGTGCTGTGTAATTCAATATGTTAACGTGACATTATTCAGCAGGTTTCATTCGACTTTATGAAGCAAAATTTGTCAATTCCATAGGGTGATGCAAAACTTTTTATGATATAATAGATTTGTAGTTGGTAATCCTGAACTAGATATTTTATAAACTCATTGCTATATATAATCTAACCATTAACAAAAAATAAAGGCAGTTGTTAACAGTTAATAAACTTCAGTCCTAATATCAACTAAACAACCCAATAGGATTTCTGTCTCAAAAATCTTATGAATTTGGGTACAGAAAATCCCTAAGCAGCAGACACTACACATAATACAACTGCTGTACCTTATACAATAGTTGTTTCCCCCACTAAAGACAGGACATTTGAAACATGCAAATTCAGAGAACTGGGAGAACAAGCTCTGTCACTACTGAACTCAAACAAACTGCAGTTTTTTTTCAATATAGTTGCTATAGTTACATGCAAAACATCTTAAAAGGCACTGGAATACAAAGGATGTACATTGATGTAGAACAAAATAAAAGGCATGTATGCTTCAATGGGGATGGTTAGTTATTGTTTAAAGGTTTGAATTATAGAGATGCTAAATAAATGTCTTGGAAACTCCAAAAGTGTCAGAATTGAAGTGGGCAGTAAGATTTTATGTAATGAATTTTGTGTGACTACCCCCTAGAGCAGTGTAATAAAGCATAATGAAAGCATTGTAAAGCCCATAAAGGAACGGTAAAGTGATTTAAAAAAACAAACCATTGGGGACCGGTGTGTCTCATCTGGCAGAGGCTCAGCCGTGTGATGTACACGGCTAGTCATATTGTACAGCGCAGGTTCATGTCCTGGCTGTGCGAAGTAGGCTGCTGTGGGTTAGGGAGGTAAAACCGGCAGGGACTGTTTCTCCTCATCGCTGTACAGCGAACCCTGCTGGCCAGGTGCCCAGTGAGCTCAGAGCACACATCTGCAGGGCTGGGCTTTGTCCACCAGAGGTTGGTAGCTCGCCAACATCTGTTCTCAAGTTTCTGAGTGAAAAAGGAAGCTTTTACCGTGGCAAGCTTTTGAAAAATAAAGTTCCCCTTGTAGTTTAATTTATCTCTCTTCCAAACTCCTAGTGAACAATCACAACCCATCTTTTGTTAATGATTTCCTGCAGTCTGGCTACAGTAGAGTAGAACAGAGAACAATGACATGCTTGCTGATCAGTAAAGGCCAGTGCTTTTCGCCAGGCCTTCTGTTTATACAGCTCTGGCCAAAGGTTTTGCATCACCCTATAGAATTAACTAAAAAAAAAAAGAGTAAAGAGTCAGTGGGATCACACAACTACAAAACGCTGCATGGAAACCAATCAAAATGAACCTCTATTCAATTTAACCACTCACCTGGTACTAATCACAAACAGTAGATCACCAAGCAGGTAAAGCAAGTAAAGTTGGTTGGTTTCCATGGCCACCACTTTGTATCCGGTACTCCATTAACTGAGGGCAAATAACCCATTTCAACCACCCAAGGTACCGGTGGTGGTGAAACTAGGCCGGAGTACTCTTAAATTCCAATGCACAGAATGTCAATAAAGGTTATATTATACAGAGTATGATACCTCCGAGCAAGTCAATATAAAACATTTGAATATATAAAATGTGTATTCCCTATTCCTGCAATTTTTTTAATTTATTAATTGGTTTGATAACTGTATGTGCAAATTCTCTGTAGGGTCCTATGCCCAGTAACACTCATTAAGAGAGATTAATTGCAAAATATGCAATGGTGGTGTCAAGGCTTTGGCCCTTATAAGTTCCCCTGCAAAGTGTAAAGCACAGAAAAGCACAGACAGCATGGTAAAGGTGATTATACAGTTGTGAAGCATAGGAAAAGCATAGCTAATGATGCAAAATCAACACGGCAAATATAATGTTTACTTAGATTATAAAAACACTTCCGTTTCTATGCAAATATCTCAGTGCACTTTGTAGAGCTACTGCTATGGAGATGCATTTGTAGTACAAGTCAGTTACAGACCAAACAAGTCTGAACATGAATTGTGACAGCTGATACGTGAACACTGACCCTTCACTAAACATGTGATAATTGAGCAGGCAGTGAAATTACTTTCCGGGCCTGTGACAGGGTAGCCGTTTGGTGACCTCAGGCCAGAAGCAGGAACAACAAACACAGTACTGCAGGGCAAAAGACAGGACGGGCACCGTTTTTATTTTTAAATACAAAAATAAAATATTTAAACAAAAAGACACTTGCTCACAGAGTCAAATAAAAAGTTAAACAAAAATAAATCACAAACACAAAATACAACAAAACCCAGGTCAGGCTGGGCAATCGCCTGCACCGATCCTATACGTTTCGTGTAGTTTCGTTTTAAATTTCTCTCACTCCTCTCGCTCTATCCTCTGTACACCCACCCAGAGTGCAGAGACCTGCAGGTTTTTATGCAGATGACCATCTCCCGATTAGCAACAAATAAATCACTTAATTCGGGAGATGGCCACCTTCTGCACAAGGTTTTCCTTTTTAATTACACACTGGCAGAGGACGAGCTGCCTAATCTCGCCTCTGCCAGAAACAAAACAATAACAAAACAAACGCACAGCTATGCCATCACAGGCATTTTTAAATAAATGCAAAAAAACAATAACACGGCTTTCGTTATCACTTAAATATATAATAAATCATAATAACATAATTACAAGCAGGGCTTTGCCCTGCCCCTTCTCAGAAATGTGCAGGTCTTTCTAAGCTGCCCTGCTACAAGGCCGTTGAGTAATGATGACTCAATTGCAACATCACACACAAGACAGCAACAGTAAGTATAGACTAATAGTGTATCATACAGTGCATGTCTGTAATTGTGTCTTGCCTTCTTGGCTGAGAGGACAGTTTGATCTTCTGTTGCAGCAGCAGCTCCCACTCGAAGGGCATCTGACAGTTCCAGCACCCCCAAGCCTCCTACTGAGGCTGAACTGGCAAAAAAGAAAAACCCTAGAAAAGCTAGAGGTGGAATCAAGGTAAGACAAGTCTGGTGTTTTTGCACTTTGATTTCTAGCCTGGTTTCTACACAACCAACACAGGTATGATCACTACCCCAGTCCAATAATGAAAACTACCCTTTGGAATCCAGTCAGGACATCTAGAGCCCAGTTTTTATCAAGGTTCTAACTAAAGGGCCAGGTACTACTGCTATTATAATGACTGACTGCACCTGGTTATATTCTGTTCTGTACACACCTTGTAAGCAAATGGATGATTCCACAGGCCCCAATAGATCCCAATGATCACAGTAATACTGCTATAATAATACCAGAAAGCTGCAGTAACTACAGAAGTTGACTGTTACTGTAACACTAGATTTTTATTTATGTTTTTACACTGAACATATATTGGTGTGAAACCATTTGTAATTTATTCTGAAAGGATCCTGAAATGCTTTCAGATACCAAGGTTTTACAACGAACCACACTCAAGCCTTTTACTCAAACAATTGTGAATCTTATCTTCCTTATTTTACAGCGATTATGTCATATTAGCGGAAGCAACTATTTTTGTAACAAGAAACTTAGTGTTTCTGCGTTGTTGTTGCTGTTTTGGAAGTAAATAATTAAATACACCAGTATGCTACTTAGTTACTCACTTTTAACCCCCCCAAAATAAATAAATAAATAAATAAAAAATCATCACTATCCTCAAGTGCTGCTCATGGCTGCATATGTAATGCATTTCTTCTGAGGACATAATGACACATCGTCTATAGGGTGGCTCTGAGCTGTACTGCAGTGTTCTGGCGCTAAACTGTCAAGGCCTAATGGAAACTGATCATTAATTCTCCATTGACGGTCCCGTAACAAAAACTCAACTATCTTTTTTATGTCTGTTTTAATCTGCAGCATACCTAAGTATTACTGCTCTTTAACATTATGTTAAACCTGCTTCTGCTTTCTTATATAAACCCTAAAACCCTTTGTCTGCCTGCTACTCTCTATTGAGTCTGAGAACTCACGGGAACTGATCACTAGATTTTATTCCTTGTATGTACCATACACCAATCTATACAATTTAAGTAGTTACAGGTATCTGCATTGTACCTACACCATTTCACATGCTATAATTTCATGGTAATTAGTTGCATTTAGTTCTGGATGTAGAGCCAAAATAACAGGATAGATTTTAATCTCGGTCACCCAAAATAAATTGGCTTTATTTAGCTATAAAACATGTCAGGATATGTCCTTAAACTTGTAAATAATTTCAGTTTAATTAGGAGATATATTCTGACTGTGATATTGCATGTTTGTCGGGGGGTATGACAGTGAAAACTCTTTAAAATATTTTGTGTAGTAGTGATTTTAAATCGAGATGATGTGAAAAATATTCGTAATTTTTTTGTTTTATTATTCGTATTTTAATATGAGCACTATTCATTCTAGTTATTTGGACTAAGCCACGCTAAGGTCTGATTTTGTGTGTTGAGTCTGGCGTCGCCTTGCTTTGACTTAGACTGTCACAAAAAAAAACTGGCAAAAAAAAAAATCTTTTGCCTAAATTTGCGTCTTCTGGTCAGTATGTCTGTATTCTTGTGTTAAATTCTACACAGGCCCTCAACTTTGAAAACACATGCATACGCAGGTTAATATATCTCATTCAATCTTGTCATGGACTCTATCTGTAACCTCTCTTATAAACACACCAACAGAAGAATAGAATCCACACTCAACCTCTCTGTCCCAAAACCCAAGAACGCCTTTGGACTTGTACCAATGTAAACATACACCACTATGGAATACTGTGGCAGAGTGCACCACCCCTGTGTGTATTGTGTGTGTAATGCCGTATATGGGATGTTTATATGTATGTGTGGGTTATGTAGCGCAGGTGATTTAAAATGTATATTTGTGTTTAGGCACAGGGATTGCACAATCACTTAACAGGCAGATTAAAGTGGGTATTTGTATGGGGGCATGGGGAGTGAACAATTAGTTCACGTGCAGACTGTGCTGAGGTTCAATTAAATAACTGATTAGCGAGTCCCAGCACAGCCTAAGAGTCAGTTTTCACGCACAGAGGGTGGGTGTTCAGTGTGGAGAGAACGAGTCAAGAGAAAATAATTTCATAACAATTGCTACATGTGTTGGAGTGGAAACAGCACAGTACTTGTTTTGTATGTTAGTTTGTTTTGGCCACCGTGTCAAACATAACGTAATAAATTATAAATCTACACACCAGCGCTTACCAACCTGCATTCTCTGCCTCCTGAGTCTCTTTCTGGTTACTAACAGCCTGACTAGTGACATTGTCCTTACCACAAACACACATAGCTAAGAAAAGTCTACAAAGGAACCTCAGTTGCAGGCTCATATCCTAACCTCTCCTCCTGAAATGTTTTCCTGTCATTAATGTTCTAATCCTACACCACTTCCCTCAAAGAAAATATTCTCCCTAATAAGATTACATTTCTTAGCATTTTCAAAATATTGAATTTTTTTTTTTATCAGTGCCACCTTTTGACTGTATTATGGTATTCCTTGACTTGAGATGCTTCTGCATCCTCGTGTGTGTCTGTCAGTAGTGTTGCTGCAGATTAATTGTTAAGTGTTTATTTCATGTTTAGATTGAAGTAATGCACGAAGCCAGCCAAGGAGGGTCCAGCCACATTCTTGTGACAAATGAAACCGAGGAAAACCTGTTAAGCAGACGAAGGTAAGATTCTGTCCAAGTTTAAAGCATGTGCTCGAGTTTCAGCCAAGAAAAATTCTTCCATGAAGCTATCGTGTATGCTATCAGTGTGTTTACTTTGGAGCCCTTAGGTGAACTCATATTCAGTTAATGATTTAAAGAGCCCTGCTATATGTTTTGTCTTTTACTGCAAGATTTGAATAGTTTTAAACATAACATAAAATATTATAATAAAACATCTGTTCCAATTTTATTTTTTAATTCCAATACAACAAATGACTCATTTTAGTCTTCAGGTATTACATTATTCTTTAAAGAAAACACATCAGTTCAACTTTTGTTCAGATATTCTATTTATGCCGCTCAGAATATGGAGGGAACTACTTTAGAAGTATTCATTACAACTCCTCTGGTAATAGGCCCTGTTTGAACAAGGCACTGGATTGGTTGATGAGAGCATGCCCAGTAAGAAGAATGCAAATGTTAAAGTCCATATCTCACATAGAAAATAATTTTTTGGCTTTGGGGTCATATTTGTTTACCTTTACAATAAGCGAGAAATTAAATCTACATGATCAATTTTGTAAAACTATCAATAATTCCGGAAAATACCGACAACGCTTTGAAGATGCACTTAGTTGGCATGATGTCGCTAGGGGAACACATACCAGGCAGAGGAGAGATACACATAGCTTCAGACTGTGAAAGTGATCATTGCGAATTTCTCTGATGTTTTGAGTTGTGTGTATTACAATAAGGACAGCGGGATTGTGGTGTGTAATGAAAGAAATTGTGGGGAGGAAGAATAACTGTTTTGAACCTCCAGAAGAAAATAACCACACTGGCCTGAGGAATGCGAGCGACACACACACTTGTCTGCAGGCCTGCAATTTTTAATATTGTTCTTGTATACAGTTCATTTATGGCAATAAAAAAGTGTATTTCTATATGAGAGGAAGAAACTTCGGTATGCTCAACTAGTTGCTGAAGCGGAACAGCGAGAATGGAGAGTCCAAGTTTACCCAGTGGAGGTGGGTTGTCGAGGATTTGTGGCACACACTACAACCCGGTTTCTCAGACGTCGGGTTCAGTGGTCAAGAGTTGTGTCGCCCAGTGAAGAACTTATCTGAAGCAGCAGAAAGGAGCAGCCACTGGCTGTGGTTGAGACGGAAAGATTCTGGATGGGAATCTCAAGCATAATAGAAAGAACACAACGCTGATGTACAGGTAAGTAAGCTGGGCTGAACTGAGTGGGGGATGGAGGGGGGTGATGCTGGGATGCCAGAATCACTGTTGAGCCCTCTTGAGGTGTTGTGGGCTAGTCAACGAAACACCAAGGATGGAAGATGCCCACTTGAAGACCCCAGAGATGTACCCTACTTAGCTCAATCCAAACGGTTGTCATGCTGATGCGCTAGGGAGACCGCACTGGGTTGATCCCCAGAGCCAGCATTGCAGCCATTGTGTGTGCTAATGCGCTGGGGAGGCAAAATGAGCTGATCCCTGGAGCCAGCATTACACTTCTACACCAGACAGACGGATATCTGCATCATCAGATGGAAAACAATGCAAATGGATGGAGATGCAGATGGATCACATTAGTTTACTGCAAAGCTACGTCTTAGTTGGTGCTTATCTTGGCGAGAGCCGAGTTCAAATCAGCATGAAGTTAAACATCTACTGTCATGTAATGGAAATAATCTTTTTGTTGTACCATTTATATCTTGGAAATAGTGTTTACCATTTCCCATCTACTTCATTAAATAACGCATTGTTTATATTACAGGGCCGAGATGACTTGCATGGTCACGTATAGCTCTCGACTTCATTCATGAAATAAACACTTATGCTTTCCCTGGCCTTTATGTATGATCGTTTTCTTTGTGCCACAGACATATGAATGCATGTTTATGGTTCGTGTTTTCCCCTATGACGTCTCATATGTCGAGATACGAAATCAGGACTTTTTGGTAGAAGCATTCAAAACAGGCTTTACGATTGTACATTTCTTAGTTACAGCGCAAAAGTATATATAATGTAAATGAGCTTCACTCACTCAGAATTGCAGTTTTAGCACACTTTTAGTAATACAAAATATTAGAAGTGTGCTAAAACAAAATAAACAAAAACAAAATAAACACTTAGCTCCTTCAGAGCACTACCTTCACAGACAGGATCACCCTGACTAACACACCGGACAGCTAAGCTGTTTACTGGTAGATGAACACACAGATTAACACACAGTATTTACTTGTGACTGCTTCAGAAACAGGGCACACACCTTCCTGCTTCCTTCTCTTAAGCAGCCTCGAGCACCCTTTTTAAACCCTGCACCTTGCACAAATTTGCAATAATCACCAGATGCCGTTGGTAATGAACTAATAAAACTATTAAATTAACCAAAGTGCATTCTTTTTTTTAGCAGAGTGGAATTAACCCTCTCCCTGCTCACAATATATATACTTCATGGAGTACAATGGTCTACTCATAACCACATGATAGAATACAATAACACTGGTGTCTGGACTATGAGACTGCTAAGTAAATTCCCTTTGCTCATTGAAGAGAAACTGCTTCTACTGTAGGTGCATAAATGTTCTACTTTCTAACAGGAGGGAAATGTAGATTGGCTGCCTAGTTTTAATGCATAACACAATGAGTGAAGTGTATGAAACCATAGACAGCGTAAAGAACAGAAAAGTATGGCAAAGCAAGGCATAACCACCTATCATTAACAATGGTAAACACCTGATTTTGGTTGGTGTTGATGCAACAGAAAGATTTGCAAATTAATATCATCCCAGAATATGAAAACTAATTTATTTGTTGGTTGATCCATTAGCTCAACATTTTTTTTTTTTTGTAGCACTTTGCATTCATTAACCATATGAGGAGTGATATGAGGATACACACACACACACTATTAGAATCTCACTGAGTTTTTATACAGACATTCAAACCCCCCAAAAAATGAAAGATGAACACAGTGAACAGAACAGTGCAATCACAATATTTTCAAGAGTATCCATGCTAAGCATAAAAGGGAAATGCATATAATTTGTAAGTGCGACACTGCTCTCGGAGTTTGACATCAGCAGGTGTGTAGAGGACATTTCCATTCACTCACTCCCAGCTTTCCTATTCGCTCTTTGAAACTGATTATAAAAAAGGGTGTTGCCTGTGAGCACTCGTCTCTTCCAGACCTTCATGGGTCACAATTTTTAAAAGTTTACTCCAAGTCATTAAACTGAATCCATGACAGGAGCTTACAATAAATATAACTTTTATAAATATAATGGTTCCTAACTAGCCATGGAATAAAACATTCAAACACAATACAAGCTAGCCTCCTGAATGATACTGATTTCTACCTTCATATCATCCAGTCAAAAGAGAAAGGATCAGAAAGGATCCTTAGTCTAATGTAAGACATTTAAGAGAAACATTTACTAGAACACATATTCACAGAAACAAGATAAATATTTGTAAAACTACTGACTTCAGGTGTATAGAAACCACTTAAAGTATCAAACTCTATACAGTCATCTTTTATTTTGTACCCGCTTTTTAAATTTTTTTTATATAATCGACCTGTCTAATACAACAACCCCCAACCTTAGAAAACTATCAACATATATTATCTTTTAATTGGGAAATGAATAAAAGGTGACATTTAACCTGTCCATCAGAAATGCTTTAGTTGATGTGAGGTATTTACTATTAGGACCATGGTGAATGAACTCCGCTGTGTGATGGTGACAGTATGCCGTAACATTTCTACTACAGGATAATAATCTTTATCTGTTACTAGTGGTTATAGTAAAACAAATACATACAAAATAAAATCAAGCTCTAATTATATACATTAGTTCTCTCATATATCATATATATTCATATATATATATATATATATATATATATATATATATATATATATATATATATATATATATATACACACACCTAAAAGCACTGGAAAGCTCCAAGCTTCACAACTCACAGCTTAACCCTTATGGGTAATCCTACTAAAAGGTCCATGGAAACCACAATCTTTTAGGTCACATTAGGGGTGCAGTAAAACTGAATTAAATATATTGTACTGGTGGAGAACAAGGTAAAGGGAGAAATAAGGTTAAGTCAACTGAAATGTATTGTACTCATCATCTTGAGGAGATGTGTTTTAATTGTAGGCCCAATGAGGTCACTCAATAAGAATACTGTTTGATTCCTATGGAACTGTACGGTGTTGTCAAGCAAGCAATGCCTTGTGTAATATACAGAAATGTATTTTTTATTGTGTGCCATTGATGTTTGAGATTAAACTATTTACTCAGACCACTTGTGGTTTTTACTACATGACAACACACCTAAATACAGCACTCTCGTTGGCTCTTGATGATCTTATGACTTATAAAGATGTATAAAGCAGCTGTCAAAAATAACAAACTTACCCTCACTGGACACAAATTAACTGTGACTAATGTTAAACTCATTATGAGTGATTAAAATAAGTGTTTAGTTATCTGTCCAACCAGCTGTTCTGTGATAACTGTTCATTGCCACGACCAAAACCCTTTCTACCCTTTACCTTGCTCACAATTATAATTGTATTTTCACATAGAGAAAGTTGGTTAGTAGCATTGCAGTGTAGATTTTCATCAGCTACTTAAACTGAAAATCCAGGGGTTTTTTTGTGTTTTTTTTTTTTTTTTTTTAATTGTTTTTTTTATCAATTACATTGCAGTTTATCTATAAAAAAATGCAAACAAAATATTGAGGAAAGGTACTTATGAATCTAATGCTTCTGCTTCCATTAAATGAAAGAAGAGTGAGGTAAACGTCAATTTAAACAATGTAACTTGTAACAATCTGCAGGGAAAGAAAAACACTGCATCTTTACAAACAACTTCACACCATGCTCTTTACAGTCACTCATCGGTATTAAGAAAACACTGCACTGCAGGGATAAGTGTCCACAGAATACGGTTTACAAAGAAGAAAAGCTTTCACAGCAGTACAGTACAGCTGTCCCAGTATGCCAGAGGAGAAAGTCTTAAGCTTTGGATTTGTGACCTCCCTCCAAAGGTAATGAATGTCTTCTAAGTGTCCATGAGAAGTCATCATCTTCTTGTAGATACAGGGGTGATAGGGGGCCTTCCCCTCCCCAGAGAAGTATGTGTGATATTGAGGAATTACCCCTGCTTTAGTAGCACAGATTCCCATGAAAACATCATCTATGTAGAGTGTGGTGTTGAGAGTCATGGATGCCCTATAGATTTTGTCAGCTACATCCCCTGAAACTACATAAGCAGCGCCTGCAGTGTAATCTGGGTAGGAAGACCACTGGTACATCTCATGGGGAACATAATACTTGCTTTCTTTGATCCTGATTGGAGGGGCTCCTCTATGGACACGTCCGATCCAGAGATCCCGGGCGCCTCTTTGATCCAAGTCTTGGAGATACTTCACCAGGTTGGGTACATGGATGAAGATGTCATCGTCCGCTGACATGACAAACTTGGCATGTCCGCAGTACATGTGAGCCCACTTGAACTGCATGATCAACTTGAGGGTGAGGTTGTGGAAAGCATCAGTAAAGTCTTGTTGTATAAGGTCGCCGTACTGCCGGTCTTCTCTTTCAAGATACCTTTGGATGACTTCTCTCTGTAATGGATGTTTGTGAACCCCTAGTGCAAAGACAACCTTCACACTGGCCTTCAGCTCGGAGTGGATGTACTCCTCGTTGCCCCAGGTGGAGCGGATAGCTTGACGTCTCTCTAGGTTCTCCGGAGATGTTTTCACAAACAGCACAAGGAGCACATTTTGCTTTTCACATTTATCCTTGTGGTTGATCAAGTACTGGTAGTTGGGCAAGCTACTAGCTTCCTCACTGCTTATGGAAAGGCTGTCGTTTAGGAAATTATAACTGTTCACAAGGTAACGATAGGAGTAAGATTTCATGTGGCTTACAACGTGGTTGTCAAGTTGTTCCCAATATATCATAAGAAGGGAGAGTATGAAGCACGTAGTCATCAACTGCATAAACTGGCATTTTCTAAATCTTCTGGCACTTCTAAACATATTGTAATCTTACTGTCACCTCCAGTCACTGTCAGGTCCAGTATACTGGGTTCAATGGGCTGTCCTTGTTGTTCTTGCACAGATTACAATTTTCAACTTGTCTGAATTCCATTATAGTGTTCCCACAAGAAGGACCATCTTTGCAGTATGCATGGAGTTGCTTGAAAACCTGTGTTCCGTGAGAAAATTCTTAATTTAGAGTATTCCTTTTCTCCAAAAATTAAACAGATTTCTGCAATGCTATCCTCATCTTCTTGTGCTGTTCATTTTAGGCTCTGTAAAATAAAAATAAAAACACAAGAGATGTTTACATTTTACAGAAAGCAAATGCAGAACAAACTTTCCTCAACCACTTCCCGGTTAAACAAGCTTCCAAAATGATCATGGCACATAGTATCGATTCATACATATGTTGTAATAAGTTCAAATGTGTTATACCTGTATAACCATGTTAGAAATATTTCTTAATTCTACAGGTATAACTCCACATTACTGTGAACACTGTGGCCAAACGCCACAAGACTGACTATTCTAATTCAATTAAAATATTGTATGAACAAAGTTATACAAATAGTGAAAATACATTTATATGACAACGTCCTCTTGAACAGAAGAAACATATATAGTTTTGCTTTCTTATCAGAGGACCTAGAGGAGCAGGGAAGCATGTATGTATATTGTACATTATATAAACACACACACACACAGATGAACTTGCTTTATATCATGATTGTCATGCAGGCATAATTCGTGATATAAAGCGGGTCATGATATAAACCAAGTTTCACGTTTGCATATGACATCACAACATGAGTGCGAGAAAAAAAAAAAGAAATAAACTAACGGTGAATTAAAGAGCACTGTTTTAATACTGTACACATAGTTGTTCTTTACATTTAAACAAATGCATATAGTTTACTACAGGACAAGTACATTTTGTATCATTAACTGGAATGAAACAGTTTGTGTCATTATCTAAAAAAAAAGGCATGAATTGTTGACTGATGAGAGCTATCAATTAGGTGTTGCACTTGGTGTTTTTTTGTGTGCATTTGTATAAAACTGTGTTAAAGAAGAACCATTTGGTGACGTTGGTGTTTTATAACTGAACCGTATTCTGTTAAGACCGCCCATGCAACATTTGAGAGGCTGCACTAAATGTCAGTTTATCAGTTGAGAAGATTATTGGTTGTTAGGTTGCGTTAGAAATTAATTATATCCTGTGGTTACTTAGTAAAGCCCGGCCATGGAGCATTTGACAGGGTGCGCAAAACATGACAATAAGTGGGTTTGTGAGATGATATTAAGAGAGGTAATTTCTCAAAGAGAACCTATGGTGCATTGCAAGTGGTTTTTGAAAAATCCTGATAATAAACGGGGTAAGATATTAAGCGAGGTGATATAAAACGGGTTCATCTGTGTGTGTGTTTGTTTGTGTGTGTATATTTATATATAAGCCAAAATACATTTTAAATCATAACACAATACATTATTTACCCCCTCGTGTGAAGGGCTTTTCTTCCCTGCCACACAGCCAATTGATCACATACAGAAAAAATGACTAGCTACACCTGTAGGTTTAAAGTGTAACACACTAAATCCAGAAACTTAAATAGTATATAAGGACCTTTTTATTTTATTGTGTTACATGTTCCCATGTGTTTAAGTAAGCTGTGTGTATTGTTTAAAGAAACAATAATTCATGAGAGGTCATCTTGGAGCTATAATAAAAACAGCCAGAGAGCACTACAATTTAAAAGTGAAAAAAGTGGTCAAGATGTAAAAATATGATAATTAATATACATACCTTACTTAAACAGTTGCAGCAACACATGGGAACATGTAACACAATAAAATAAAAATGTCCTTATATACCCTTTAAAGAACTATCCCTTAACCTCCTTTCAAGAACACATTACAAGAAAATTAAAAAATGCATGTCAATAACATTCATCCTCCATTAATAAATACAAATGGAGCCTCCACTATCGGACATTCTAATACTCCTAACAACATGTGTTTCATCTTAAATGGAGAAGTGCTTTATTAACTGTAACATTTTGAATTGGAGTGCAGTGAACATTATGTGCATCACAACACTGTTTGGTTCTTCATGGAAACCTGTTTTATTTATGGCTTTTTTGGAAGCACTCCAGTAAACCATGAAACCCTGGACTCACTCGACCAAGCGGAGCAGACGTTCACAAATCTGTGAATAAATATAAACGCCAGCACAGCAAATGCAGTATGTGTGCACATAATAGAAGGGTTTAAGTAACAGATAAAACGGATTTGCTGAGCTGTACAAAACTTTGACAACAAAAAAAAAATACCATTACAACAGCGGTTTGTAGTCAGCACTGTGAACAACAATGATAGGGATATCAATACCATAGGGAGAACCGGTCTGCTGGTCACATATATCTGTGGTTAACATTCAGAATTGTTAGTCGTCACTGAACTTCCATTTCAACTTCTGTTTTTTAACCTTTTCCTGCCTAAATAGAATGACCACGTACAGGCATGAATATGAACATTTTGTGTATTAGCGCTTGTAGTATGTCATCCTTAAATCAGAAATGAAAACCCAATATAGCCAGAGAAAAGCCTTACGTAGCTGTTTCCAACTATATCATGTTTTCTGTTGTGGAATGTATTTTTAAAATTATATATATATGTGCACCCACCAAAAAATTCATAACAATTTATGATAAATATTTAAAACTGCAAATTTCCACCCCAGCTAGATATAGAAAAAATGAGGATGTTACAGTTGCAAAATTTTATGAGGATTTCAAATAAAAATATTTTAAATATCCTCTACCGTTGAGGAGCAACACGGATTTGTAAGAGCCATGGTCTATATGACAAAATGCCTGAAAACGGGCCTAATTTTGGCAGCTATTTTATGGAAGTAGTCCAGATACTGGTCATTGCAAAATCGTATGTAAAAACTTTTAATATCAAAATATGATTAAATACAAGTAGAAAAAGTTTTAAATAAATTATTCCATAAATTTTCCATTATGAAGAGAAAAATCTCATATATATAAATATATATATACACACACACACACACGTTATATAGAATTCAATATAACCACAAATAGCAAATAAAAAAAACTAGTACAAAACAAACTATAAGCCACAATTTAAAAAATATATTATATATATATATATATATATATATATATATATATATATATATATATAAAAAACTAACTAAAAATGGCGACAAAGTGGTAAATCTAACTATATTGGGCTACTGCAATAAATGTGCTCACCACTGTAAAGCAAACAAGTAAATATAAATGCATTTAATTTTTAGCATATAACCCTCTTTCCAGACGTTTTAAATGACAGCTTTAAAAGAAACTTAAACTAAGATCAAGCCCTCTAAATTATACTGTCAGGACATTTTAAACACGATTGCTACCTGACATTGTACGTGAAAAAAATAGATGAAAAGACATTTTTCAATAAATTGAAATCAATAAATCAAAATAGCTGTAGTTTGTATTAAAACTAACACTATTTCAGTTTGCTATGACATTATTGATGTAATACGTGGTTTTAGTACTGAAGTTGAGTGGGGTGGCTGGAGTTTTGATACCCTAGTGGGTATAGTTTATGATCAGAACCCTGGGATCCCCATTTTATAAATAAGTATATATTATATATATATATATTATATATATATATATATATATATATATAGATATATATATATATATTATATATATATAAGCAGCTCATGGAACTATTTCGGTACAGTACCGGTGATTTATCTTTTTTTCATGCACCAGTTGATCTTATTTCTCAAACAGTTCAAGTTCTACTCAGAATATTTTCTAATACTACATACCACAAACTCAAAATTCTTTCAAATTTTATTTAATCACACACGTTTTGGCAATACACAGCTATCAGTTATTAAAAAGTCACTTATACACAAGTTGAAATTATATTATCTTATACCTACAGAAAAAAAAAAAAAAGTTTCTCTACAAGAATGTAAGTGAAACAGTGAATGTTTTATCATAAACGTATTGGAAAAATATATTTTTTTCATATAAAATGTTGCCATGTTTTATAGCTAGGTCTGAAAACATGTCTATTATCTAACACTTAAACCTTGAAACAATTTTTGTAGATGGGCCAGCTGTTTTTAAAAGTTAAAAATACTTAAGCTCTGTGGTTGAGTGTCTAGGTTGTATCCTGTTATACAGGATTGTCCACTTAATTCATAATATACAGTACGATACAATAGCCTAACTCAGAGGACTTAAAAATTAGGTTTAAAACATTCATTAAGTGCAATCTTGGCTTTTTCTTTCTTTTTGCCTTGGAGAAGATAAAAAGAAGAAAGAAACACCAATTTGTTTGAGAGATACTAATATATCAAAATGATTAGGTTAGATCAGGTCACTTACCAAGAGAAAAAAGTATTATCCATTTAATAAAAAAAGTCCAGATTCTTTTTCCTTCACAAGATGTACTCAAGTATTATGAAGTATTCATTCTAAAGGAATGAAATTCAGTTCAGATTGGTGATTAGTTTTATCAGCAGCACAATCCCATCCCTGGAATGAAGAGAGCTAAAGAAAGGTGGCAACTGCAACTGCAACAGCAAAGTGAAGTGAAGTATGGTAGTAGATACCTTACAGGAAGTAACAAGCAAGCTCTGCCCCCTGGCTGTCAATACCCAAGAAACACATACTGTGTGAATGGCTGAAATACTTGATATTGCTCTGCATCTCCAGTCAGCAACAGCCTTGGAATGCTTGCCATATACATGGGTGACAGCTAAGGTATGGCTTCCCCATAGCTTCAAACCCTTTTCCTAGAACATCCCTCGATGACTAAGACTTTAGTTTTCTTAAAATCTAAAAAGGGTGAGGGTTTCCTTAAATGTACAGCCAACTCCTTTTCTCCTGAATTAGATGTAAATTATTGTGTCACTTATTAACCCTAATACTGCCTGCAATAACAATACAGTGGAACGGGGTCCACAAAGTAATAATTGCATAAATAAGGTTTAAAAATGTTACTGTGATCCAAAGTAGAAAACTTAATTTTAATCAGTTTAATTTTGGTACTACACTGAATTTCATATAATTTTACTGTAGCTAGAATATTGGAAAATGTTACTAGTTACTGGAAAAAGCCAAGCTGTATATGTTATGAATAGCTGCTGGCAGCACAAAGGCTCCAGTTAAGACCCAATATGCATTAATACTGTATTGTAAATGGTTCCCCAACGCAGAACAATAGGTGAAATATAGTATCTAATCCATTAATTATGAACATGTTGTTTTAAAGATACAGTTGTTACATACTATTCTCCAGCAAGTACTGTAACAGTGTGAAAGGGGGTGTATTTTGGAAATGAATTGACCTATTGTGAAAACACAAGGTTTGTAAATAGTAAATACAAAGTTAAAAAATGTAAAAAATACATCCAGGATGAACAGAAGGCACGAAAAGCAACACTAATGAACAAAACAGTTTAGAAGACATTATGCTTCATAACTGTCGCCATGCTCAGTCAGACAGGCTAGGATCACTCTGTTCCTTTAAAAATAATTTGTATCCTACTAAACCCTCAGGGGTCGCATCACTGTAACCGAATATGTGAAAAGAAGGTATTATTTTTCCTCATGCTTTTGTAAATTCATGTAGTTGAATAGGTTTCTTTATCTATTTGGAGACAGGTGTTGGGGAGGGGAGGGGATTTCTTGAATGAAATGGGACCCAATAGCTAACAAAGGTTGTGAGAACCTGAACAGTAGTACAACTAACCTGCTTTTTAATGTGACAAAAGAAATGTGATCCAATTATATATACTACCAGATATTCTACTTACTAAATAAATGGATACGCAGTTCATTTTTGTCTTCAAATCTTTGGTATTTGGAGATCCTACCCAGCTTGCTAAGGATATTGTTAGCCTGCCTCTAAGTCACTTGACTAGTATATAAAGTTTTATCTACAGTACAGATTATTGTACTAGTAATGCATCCACCCAAAACAAAGGGCAGATAACACCTTAATACTAACAAACATTTACTAAAGGTTTCTATGCTGATATTCAGGCTTTAGAGCACACATGTACCAGAATTATTCCGGGCTTAAAAGGCAGGTCATATGCAGACAGGCTAAAAGAACTGAATCTGTTCAGTCTTGAACAAAGAAGACTACGTGGCGACCTAATTCAAGCATTCAAAATTCTAAAAGGTATTGACAGTGTCGACGCAAGGGACTTTTTCAGCCTGAAAAAAGAAACAAGGACCAGGGGTCACAAATGGAGTTTAGAAAAAGGGGCATTCAGAACAGAAAATAGGAGACACTTTTTTACACAGAGAATTGTGAGGGTCTGGAATCAACTCCCCAGTAATGTTGTTGAAGCTGACACCCTGGGATCCTTCAAGAAGCTGCTTGATGAGATTTTGGGATCAATAAGCTACTAACAACCAAACGAGCAAGATGGGCCGAATGGCCTCCTCTCGTTTGTAAACTTTCTTATGTTCTTCTTATGTTCTTATGTCCATGGCTCCTAGTAGGATTACTTGACTACAGTACGAGATACCCTTTGTAATAGACTGGTGTAGTTTTATATTAACAACCCTTATTACAACTGTAAATATATAATGAGGTAGTAAAGATTAGAATGTGGAGTTTCATTTTGTTTTGTGCACTGAAAGTGTTTGCTAAAGCTTTTTACTTTTGGTGGCGACTAGATTTAGATTTTTCCAGACAATATTAAAACAAAACAAAACAAAAAAAAGCTAACTTCACTGTCATTCTCTTTTTTAGGCACATCATGAATGAGCTGATAGACACGGAAAGAGTGTATGTGGAAGAGCTTCAAAGCATCATTGAGGTATGGAGCTTTTCATAGCAAGGGACATACCCTCTACATATCCAGCTGCACAGTGACATAAAAAATGACTTCAAACACGACCTACATTCACAATACTGTATGTGGGATTGCATCGTGTAAGGAATGCCCACTCAATGAAGATACAGTTGTGTATGTTAGATCAATCTAGATATATTCACCATGATTCCCTAAAAAATATGCAATTCTAAAAAGAATATCAATATAGTATGTATGGAGACCTCCACCAAACATTCCTAGTATGCAGTTTGTAAATTAATCAGTGGAGCCTTTTGCTATACCAGTGTACAATACCTGTGCTTAATAGATCAAACCTGAAATAACCATTACAATTACCTTAGCTACAAGCACAACATACACGAGTTCAAGAGCTGCACAAAAACTTTTTGGCAGCACAGAGTATAGTTGGATTGTTCAGACCACAGTGATATGTACACTCTGTAAACTGTGAATGACAGTCTTATAGAGGCCTTTGAATACAGAATAATAAGTAACGGTCAAAGAAACATTCCAAAGGGCAATGAAACAGTACATTGAGTTATTGAGTTGTGTGGGTGTTGCTTACAATGCAAGTGGCATAATGTATAGTAGGCTATACATTGTGATTAACTGAAGGATTATTTTCTGACTGGCAAATTTATATTTAAATATCTTATATTAAAAACCTTAGGAGCTCTTTTTGTGTAAGTGTATAACCGAATGAATGCTGGTTCAAAACTTTATAATGTATAGATTACGTCTGTGTGTGTTACTAACATGCTTGCTAAATTGTTCATTATGAAGCCCTACCTTCTGTTTATTAATCTTACAGGGTTATTCTGCTGAAATTGACAACCCAGAATTTGCAAATCTTGTTCCAACTGCTCTGCAAAATAAAAAGGAAGTGCTTTTTGGCAATCTTTGTGAAATATACGTGTTTCACAAGAGGTAATATGTTTGCTCAAAACATACCCGCCCGTCCCATATCCGTCATTTTTTTTCTGCCTTGATCAACCTCTTCAGCAACATTAGTTTATTATTGAACAGAAAAGATTAGTTCAGATATTGTAGATCCTAATAAAATGTTTTCATACACTGTGTTGTATCTCCTCCGTGCACTACCATTGCTGGTAGTGTCACATGAGCTGTCAGTGTGTTGATATGTAAATAAATCCTGTTTGTCTGCGAGGCGCATCAACGTCAACCTCCGTCTCCATCTCCCTCCCGTCACTCAGCAGTGAATGCACACACGCAAACACACCGCAGACGGCTACCCTATGTATCTTTCTAAACAAGAGATTTAGGGGAGTTCCATAATAAAAGCTGAATCTCCAAACAATAATATTGGAATATAGTAATTGTTACAGCTGTGTATCATGGCATTTAAAAAGGGGATTCATTAATCTGACTTTTTACATATCCGCCCTTACTCTGGTCCCACTGCAGTCGGATATGTGATGGACTACTATATTAACTTTAAAAATAACTCAAGCTTTGTGAATAAGTCCCACTGATAACAGAAATAAGCTTTTCCAAACTGTTTCATTGTTGTTGTTTGTTCTCCCATTCGGCTATCAAATTTCAACAAACGTGCATTACACAAAATCACACAATGGGTTAAATTTAAAATATCGTTGCCGTGAGACAAATATGTTTTTATTCAGTTATCTTTTTAGTGGCATTTAAGCAGTGGAAGCGTGTTTGCATTATACATATAATTTAGGGGCCTGTAAGTATTGTTACATTTTTATAGATTTTCCTTTCACCAATAAAATATAAAAGTCAGCTTGTTGTAGAAAATTGTTTGAGTAAAACAGAATTCTGTTTAAAAAATAGTAAAATCAGAGAAAACTGAAATACAGCCCTTATTTGTTTATACATGTGTGTACATATCTATTTGAACGCTATTTCCTATTTAATGTATATTTTACTGTATGTTTTAATATATACCTTTTTTGTTTTTAAATATTTATTTTAGGACATTTCTTAAAGAACTAGAAAATTGCATAGAAAATCCAGAACTGGTGGGAGCTTGTTTTTTGAAGAGGGTAAGTGCAGACAAAGTTTGTACTAGCATCATTTTGATCGTTTGAAAATATACCGGGGCTTTAACAGGTACAGCTGTGGAGTAATTTATTTATATCTAATATTAATTTATATATAATTAGGGATGGGATGAATACAGCAGTTCCGAATAATTTTGCTTTAAGGTCTCATTGAACCGACACAATTCAATTTAAAGCCAGCTAAACCAGGTTTAGGTTGTGCTGTGTGCAGCGTTCCCTCTAAGGCTAAAATGGGACTTGTGATGACAGGAGAGAAAGCAGCATCACATCCCTAACACACACACACACATTTATTTATTTTATTTTCTTTCAGAAAGAGGATCTTCAGATTTATGAAAAATACTGTCAGAACAAACCTCGTTCAGAAGCTCTATGGAGACAATGTGGAGATAGTCAGTTCTTTCAGGTACACTTTGCTTTTATTTAATTTAAAACATGAATTGAAATAATTTGTCTTCCTATGATTGGCCCTGGTATTGGGATATCAGCTGTAGATTTGATGTGACAAAACCACCAAACAATTTGGCATAATTTGACAATCTCTGCTTAGACAGAGATATTAAAAGCCAATTTAAAATGTGTCCCTGTTTCTCCTAAAAGGCATACTGTACACTGTAAACTGAATATTATTTCCACAAACCGTAACAAATTGTGGTGTGGAGCACAGTAAAGCAGGTGTAACACTTATCTCACTTACCGCTACACAAATAGGCCTTGCACCTAACAGTAAGGGCCCTGGATTCTTAACTATTATCCCAGAACCAACAGTCCTTTTGTTTTTGCACACTGTTACCAGACAAACTATCACACTTACTTTTCTTATTTAGCGATGCCTCCACCTGATGGTCACGTGGTTCCCCTATTATTGGCATGCCTCCCCAGGAATGTATATTCAACATATAACAAATGCAAATTAACCAAGAGCAATATACAACTAATAAAATCACACTCACACACAGTACTGGTTTTATATAAAACTAATGTTTATAAAGGGGATTCAAGTTGAACTAATATAATGAACTGCAGGTAAGTAAATTGTACATACAATATAAACAATGCCAACAACAAAATACTTTCCCCAAAATGTAACTTATTTTAAGTCACTAAACAGTAACTAAAAGCTCTATGCTTCAGGTATTTAACTCAAAAGGTACTCTTCTGATATATTCAAGTCAAAATAAACGCTAGTGGAACACACATGTAGACAGACGTACAAACAAACACAGTTGCAGGCCTGAATCGTGGCTCGGGTACGTTGTGGCCTAAAAATAAAACAAAATGGCCCCTTCACAAGCTTTATTGAGAACACACAGTTACGCTTGCTATTTTAAAAGAAACGCTTGGTGGAAAAACTCACAATTCCTAAAGGCTTCTCCCAGTTGCAGCTCTCGATTGTTTGCGGTCTCTGGATCACGGCAAACCTCTGTCGCTGAAGTCTACCCCGCTCTCTCTCTCTGTCTGGAAACGTCGTCCTTCCCAAACACTGTCCAGCCGCTTGTCAATTGCTTCGTTTATTTTACGATCTAGTCACTGTCTCTTTACTTTCATTTCAAGCACGTATTAACGGTGCTTGAACTTAAATTTTGCAATACAATGTGTTGTTTTAACAATACTGTATATACCAATGCCTAAAGAAAGTAACTCGTAATGACAAACCTACGCTGCTTAAAATAAAACACGAGCTTGGTACGTGAACTCAAAAGAAATAAAAGCAGAAGTAACAGAATACTCTTCTGAAACTGGTTTAAACTAAAGTACTGCCTACTAAAGTTTATAGGAATTTCCTGACTTAAGAAATCCTCACTTTTACTCTGTTGAATCACTTACTTGAATTTCTGTATATACGTTAGTAGCATTTTACCATTGGGCTACACAGGAATAACAGGCATTTCAAAAGGTCACATTAACTTTCTTTTATACTTAGTCTGTCATCAGTCTCTTCAGTCTACGTCTCAATTTTACAAAAAAGTGTTGAAAACCCTTACTTTTCAATTGCAATTATTTTAATATTGTACCTGGTTAAACCGGAATGTTTTTTAAGGCGGCAATTCATTTTGCATTCAGCTACAGAAGCTTTTCAAGCTAAGGGTACTGACACGTGGCAGAACTGAGGCAAGCTGCTAAGTAAAAACACAGGCATCGCATAGGGCTAGTTACTTTAGGGTTTCGTGCCGAATTTTGCATTATTTTCAGATTTCACTGAATTTTGCCGTGTGACTACTTAAGTAATATTAATGTATTCATCGCTGTTGTTTAAACATTATAACTGAAATGCACATTTTAGACATCAGTATTCAAACATCAAAATGACGGCGCTGTTTATCAAACGTCGGAGAAAAGACTTTAATTAAATTTAATTAAACTGTAAGCTAGGTACTACGACTACGGAAAAAAGTATTTGATTTCAACGAGGAGCGACTACGACTAGACACACCACGGCGTATTTGTAATTCTAATTAGGACAGACGTGTTCAGAATTCTTCTTTAAAATCCGATTTGATTGTCTCGACGCCATTCATAACGTTTTAGTAACTTAAATTGCTGTATATGAATGCACTGCGGAAATCAGAATCAGTACAAAAATATCAGAAACTAAGCTTTAAACAGAACAGTGTAAAGTAATTGGTAATTTATTAATAACGGTTTTGATGTGATAATTCAAAAACAATCCCTTAACTGAATCTATGATCTGGGGCCTCTGAGGCAAATAGTAGCGACATTACTGGCTTTCTTTTACTTTATTTCTCGATTATTTACTAATGTTAAACTATGACTCAGGCGTTGGTTTTTTTTAATTTAGCAGACAAAGGACTTCCATCATTTAATCTGGGCTCGGTAAATAAATCTGATGGGAAGGATTATTTTACCTGAAAAACTGTTGACGGAAGATTCAGTTATAGAACAGTGGTCTCATCCTTCTCGCTCAAGAGAAAACCGTTATGAAGAAATTACTAATTTACAGAGACCGAGACCTTATTGGCGCCAAAGTGATGCTGCGAGTAAGCACAACGCATTTCCCAGTCTAAGCAGGAACTCACAAGAAAATATGTATAGAAGTCGATATTAGTTTTTTTTTTTTTAATGGCTTGCTATAAAAGACAACAATGCACTTATTTGTTTACATGTTTTACATTATGAAATGCTGGTCTCCACTGTAAAACAGTTAGCAAACACATTTCACAGTAATATGTTTAGGCTATATTTATGTGCGAGGGCTTGGAGGCACCATACATACGTTTTCTTGTATGATTTTTCGATTTTGTGATGCTGCGAAAGCTTCTTGCTAAATTACAATATGGCCATTAATAAGTTTAACAACTCTTGTCATATGTCTTTATTTTTTAATAATTTTTTTATTATTATTTTAACGATTCTGCTACTAAAATTCAATTGCAGTACCAGGATATTTTTCGAACAGTGTTTTTTTTTTTTTTTAACGAGCTTGCACCTTGTGAAAGGCAGAATGCAGCATCAGAAGACAAAACAGTGTCAGTTTGTCATGTGTCAGTACACTAAATATTAACGTTATCCAAATATTTGTGATTTTGCAGGAATGTCAAAAAAAGCTGGATCATAAACTTTCTCTGGATGCCTATTTACTGAAACCTGTTCAGAGGATCACCAAGTATCAGCTGATGCTAAAGGTAAATCAACAGGGATTGACATTTCAGGGTTCAAGGATCTCAAGATGTATTTGGTGTCTGTAGAAATTGCATGGTTGTTTGAACCCGGAGCTTAGTCCGTATCCCACATAGAAAATGTTTTTTTTAGCTTTGGGGTCGTACTTGGTTTACTTTCACAATGAGCAAGAAATTAAATCTCCATAATGCACTGAGAGGCGTAAAACTATCAATAATTCCGGAAAATACCGACAACTCAGCTTGACGTCACTAGGGGAACACATACCAGGAACAGAGGAGATGTATACATGGCTGCAGCTTGTGAAAGCGATCATTGCGAATTTCTCCGACGTTTTGAGGAGGCTGTATTACAGTAAAGATATTGGGAGTGTAGTGTGTAATGAAATAAATTGTGGGGAGGAAGATAAGTTGTTTGAGCCCTATTCCGAACTGTTTTGAACCTCCAGCAGGAGAAATGCGAGCGACACGCCCCCTTTTCTGCAGGTCATTCTAAATGCTCTTTGTACACAGTTAACCCCGGCTAGCAGTTCATTTATGGCAATTAAAATAAAAAAAAAATTGTATTTCTATATTTGGTTTGTTGTACCATTTATATCTTGCAAATAGTGTTTACCGTTTCCCACCCACTTCATCAATAAAACGTTGCTTATATTACAGGGCCGAGATGACTGGCATGGTCACCTATAGCTCTCAGCATCATTAATGAAATAAACACTTACGCTTTCCCCGATTTAGTGAAATTAAATAACCCTAACCTTGTGAACTACACGGAATTATTATTATCATTTCTTGGCAGACGTCCTTACCTAATATGAACATTACCTTAAAGATCAAATTGGAAATCGAAAGCTTACCTAAAAAAGCTGGATGAATGGATTCATTCTTTTATTTCTGCATCAGAAGTCTTGAGCACGCAAAGTGTTTGTACTGGTTTATAGTACTCTGCCGTTATTGTTTTTTATTAAGTCAGCAATATGACAGCCCTTCTCATATTTATGCTTTAAATAGGCAACTGCTTTGCCAAGCAACTAACTTATGTAAACTATTACCCATAGGTTGAAAAAGTGACCTCCGCAATAAAGCAGTAAAGCCATAATATTGCCCAGTGCCCATCACTTTTCCGCCCCTTGGGGCAACAGTTTATCAGCGCACCCTGCCTGACTAGAATGCCTGCTAATATTTTCACACAATGGCTTGTTTTGTGTTCTCATTAGGACATGCTCAAATGTAGTAAGAACTCAGAAGGCACTGCTGAGCTGGAGGAGGCCCTAGCGAGCATGCTGGACATCATCAAGTCAGTTAATGACTCTATGCATCAGATTGCAATTACTGGTTTTGAGGTATGTTTTAGTTGTTAAAGGGCACGGGTACGGTGCACTGCAGAAAGTTTCTAATTCGGTATATCAGTAGCATCTCATTCCTCATCAGGCAAACAATGACTGCAAATATTTACACGTGTTTACATAGCTAAGACATATGGTAGAGTAAATAAAGCAAGGCCTCTTAAGTTTTTTGTAGTAAAAAGTAGTAATTATTTCAATAGTGACAGGTGAATTGATCCCATCGGCTCATCTATTTGACATTATCAACAGATGTAAAATAATATATTGCTATAGGTGTCCATTATAATACTAAGGGCCACTTTTTTATGCATTGTATATATATATATTTTTTTTTAAAAGAAGAAAAGTTACCAAATGAAAAGCCAACTTGAGAGTGCTTAAGAGACTTTGCATTATTATTATTATTATTATTATTATTATTTATTATTATTATTATTATTATTATTGTGATTCAAACTAAAAAAGGTAATTGACTGAAGATAATGGTATAATAAATTCAAAATTAGAGTTGAAGTGATGTTTTAAAAAAACAATTATAGGGTAACCTGAATGATCTTGGCAAACTGCTGATGCAAGGGTCCTTCAACGTGTGGACAGACCACAAAAAAGGACACAGCAAGGTGAAGGATCTTGCCCGGTTCAAGCCCATGCAGAGGCACCTCTTCCTGTATAACAAGATGCTGCTGTTCTGTAAGAAACGAGAGGAGACTGTAGATGGCCATGAGAAGACCCCGTCATACGGCTTCAAGCATTCATTAAAGGTAAAGATTATATATAGTGTCTATAGTGGTTGTAAGCTGTTATACAGAGATGCCCTTGATTTTGTATGCACACCCTAGACGGGAATGCACACATGCTTGTTACTGTATTGTTTCACCTCACTCCTCATTTTGTTGTATGCAGAGGTGATTTCCTTTTGTAATTGAGTAAATAGTTAAAAAGCATTCTGTGTAAAAACTAAAAATGTATGAGCCTGCTCAACGCACCAATTCAGATGCAATATTCACAACAGTGATGTTTGTTTAACTGGTGTTATTTTACTTATTTGTTTTCCTTCTTAACACATATTCAATTAAAATGTGTTGCATGCACAGAGGCAATTGAAAACAACAGATATAAAAATAAACTACAAATATACATATAGAATAATTATTATTATTAACTAAGCAGGTAAAAGCAACCAGGAGTGTTAAAAACAATTAGACATTTCTATTCTAGGTAATAAGAAGAGTCCAGCAAACACAGAAAACCAATGCATCTGTCCATCTCTCTTGTTCCAAGTAAGTTGTTAAAGCAGGAAATCCTGGTTGACTTTTTTTTTTTTTTTTTCCCTGCAGATGAGCGCTGTTGGCATCACAGAAAACGTGAAAGGAGACAGCAAGAAGTTTGAGGTGTGGTACAATGGCAGGGAAGAAGTCTACATAATTCAGGTGAGTGTACTCTTTCTTCTTTGAAATGGCAGTAAATGTCACTTTGATGTTTTATTGCATTGTTTTCCATTAACCTTCTCTTCTTAATTAATGTAAGGTTAAGCCAAATAAACAACATAATAATCCAAATTAACATGTATTTATACTAAAGTAATACAAAAATGACTACAAAAGATTCAGAAGTGTAGTTTTTCGAGATTTACGATTATACTGTAAATTATACAAAAATGACTACAAAAGATTTAGAAGTGAGTAGTTTTTCAAGATTTACGATTATACTGTATTTACAGTATAATCGTAAATCTCGAAAAACTACTCGCTTCTGAATCTTTTGTAGTCATTTTTGTATTACTTTAGTATAAATACATGTTAATTTGGATTCATATGTTGTTTTTTTCTGACTTTATGTGAACAAAAAGACACACATTTGCCCATTTTCCCATTGGAAATAGTGATATTTTGAAATATCACTGTCCTGGTCACAAAAGCAAAGTCTGTGGGTAATAATAGCCATTTCCTATACTTCTGAGGCATAAGCAATTAGGAAATAACACTTACTACCGACCCTTCGTTTGTGTTACAAGGGTTATCACAATATAAATACATATGTGAGTTAGTCATGGTATTCCTTTTTTGATGTTGTAATCTTATATTATAATATTGATCTTTTATGATAGGTAGGAGTGAGGACAGGTTGTCGTGAGTTTGTATAACAGCATAAAACATACATTTTATATTTTGTAGGAACATGATATAAAACTTAATCGACTTTATCGATAATATTAGTATTAATGGCCGATATTATATATATGGATAGTCTATATATAGATAATATATATATATATATATACTATCATCTTATATATACATGTTAATACAGCAGTACACACTGACCTTTTAGAATATTTATTAAATCTTATAATCAATCAATGTTATAGCCAGTCAAGTAAAGCAAGCTGGTTGTAATGTAGTAAAAATAAAACTACTTATTTTTCTATTTCTGAAGTTAGTGATTTTTAGGTTCTGCATGAAAGATATTCAATATTTCAACTTTAAAAAAAAAAATGAACAGAACTAATATGTGAAGGCTAAACGAAGGGTGTTTGATGTATTTTCCATCCCACTCATGATCATTCAATGAGAAATTGCAATCAAATCTGTTACTCTAATAGGTGATTGGTTTATTTTGTGTGCTCATAAAAAATAAACGCTAAACCAGGCAACCCTAAATATAAGCAATTTAACAACACCAAAGAGGTCTTCTACTGGGGTGAGTAAGTAACCCAACCAACACACTTCTTGTTCTGCTTTCATGAACAGGCCTCTTCGATGGATGTGAAGAATCTGTGGGTTACTGAAATTAGGAAAGTGTTGACAGGACAACTGGAAGCATGCAGAGGTACTCCCATTGTCACAGAGAGCAATGTTACATGCTGTTTTGAGGTGTTTCTAATTCACACTACTTAATTATACAGTATCCTCTGCTGTATGTTTTTCAAATATGAACTTTACATGCTTTGATATCCTTATTTTAATATCCTCTCCTATGTATGGCTTTTACATGATTGAGTTTGTATGTTCAGAAAAGCATACACAATCATTTTGAGTCACGCAGGAAAACAGCCAGAATTACTGGAGAAGTCTGTATATGTTTTCTCGGTTCAATACAGAGCTATGTAGCAGTTTTGAGATAACAACCTGCAAATGACTCAGGCTAAGACCACCCAACTCACTGTGGCCTAAATGTCCTGTTGAGCTACCATTTAAGGTTAACCCTGGTTTTGTTTGTACAGTGTATTTTGTACACAAGAAAGATAATAGGTGTTTGTGTCTGAAGGGCAGTGTGGCAGGATGACAGAGGGCTGAGGCTCAGAGACAATGTAAAGTCAAAAATAAAGTTCTTTATTAAATAAAATAATCAAATAAACAGGCACAAGGGCCAACAGAGGTTCAAAAATAAATAATCAAAGTGAACTTACAAAATAAATGGTCAAGTTCCCAGGTTCTTCAACACCTAACAATAAAACAAACAAAAAGGCCTTCTTTCTTCACAAACACAAAATTCTCCAACACAAAGCAAACTCCCAAACAGAAAACACATGTCCCAGCCAGGCCCTCTCCTCTGGCTTTTATCCCCTGTGGCTGGAGCCCAATTAATCAGTAGTCATTCAATTAGAGCTCCAGCCACATTCTCACATTTTTTTCTGGCATGGAGAAATTTAACCCCCTCCCTGCCAGTTGCAAACATATTCCTATAGATGGGGCAGTTCCCCGTCACGGGCAGGCAGTAATAGGATGTGGTTTATCCATAGGCTATGCAATATGCAAAAATGTACACCACAGAACTTGCACGAATCCTTGTACATGGTTTTATAATTGCAACAGGAGCATAAAGAGATAACTTTAACATGGATTAGAAAGATGTATACCCAAGACAGCGTTTCCAGCCCTCAGCTTCTGCTCAGGTCTCCTTAGACTGTGAGGCTGTGCTGCACAGCTGTTATTTTTCAAGAAAGGCAAGAGTGTGTTATTGCTTTGTTTTGTAAGAAGGGCAATTGCTGGAACAAAATACATAGTTTTGAAAAAATATACAGTAGGGCGGTTACCCCTGTGTTATCTCCAAAAACAATGTTTACCAGATATGAACTCCTCAACACTGTGGCTGAAGCTTATATATCCAATGAGAAAACTATAGCTCCATTGTATGAATGTTACTTTCAATTACATTTCCATTTTAATTAGTTAGCTTGAGGTTGGCACAGGTAGGCAATCTATGGCTGGTGCCTGTAATTAAAAATATTTGGATGTCCTGGAACCCCAATCAGGTAAATCCAAGCTCACACATCCACCAGTCCAGTTACACCCTGGAGAAATTTTAAACAAAAAATAATTTGGGTAGTTGTACTTTCTGAGTTCCTGGATACATTTCTAAAATGTACTATAGACATACATTTATTTATATAACACAATAAAGTCCTTTAAGTGCTGTGCTTTTCTGTATTCTTTGTTCTTGAACAAATAGAGGCAAGCCAGCTTCACCAAAGGATCACTGAAAATGTCTATCACGCTCCTATGAATTCCCCCAATGCAAGGTACAGTACTGTATAATTTATTTAGCTTTTAACGGTACATTGTGTGTGTAAGCTACCACCATGTGGACATACAGCTGTAGTAGTTTGAACCTGTCTATTTACAAGTGTATTTATCACTTGTTCAGCGTAAAGAGAATTTCTATTTCGGTAGTCATGACTGGGGAGTTTTGCTACATATTTTTTTAAACAGTAAAATGAAGTGATTTACAGCTGCTCGTGTTTTAAGGTAAAGATTAGGGCAGCACCCTGTATCTCTGTATTTGTGTCTCATTACGGTTTCATATTTTGCAGAAATATGAGAAAGTCTTCTTGCAAGCAAGAAAGCAACAAGTCTGATTCCTCAAGCCCTGAAACTGTTAATAAGAGAAGCGACCCCGCTAGTCCCAACACAAGACAAAAGAGAAGTATGTGATTGCAATGTGCACAGTTCAAAAAAGGGTCCTCTGCTTCAGACTTGTGCTCTAATTATGACCTAATTCTCGGAATCGGGAATTTTGGAGTTGTTACATTGTTTTAGTTTACCAGTTTGCTAACAATCCTACTAAGCTAAAAGTACATTAAGAGAAATATAGAAAACCTTACAGGAAATTGGTATCGAGTTGAGACGCTGGAAATCTTTTGTCAGGAAGTCCTGGAGCACAATATATAGCCAAAACTGCCCTCTTCAACTCAACAAGCATGCATGGTTTGATTCCATTTTCATGCTCTTCAGTTACACCCCGGGAAATTACGCGCCAGCGTAATTTTACACATAAAATGTATCACCACGCATAGGCGCATAATATTAAATAATATCACTGGTAACAGAGAAGGATAGAGAAAAATGTTGGATCGCACTCAGGATAAAGGGAACATTGATCGATTTTGCCAGAAAATGCCACGACGAAGGCCCAAAGTTGTAAATATATCAGCAAAAGAGAGAGTAAAAGATTTTCAATATTTTGCTTTGTACACTGTGAAGGTGACACCCAATGCGATCCAGAGCGCTCTACCGCCAGGGGAAATTGACAGCGACAGCCGACCATCTTCCTAATTTGAAGACATTAGCTTTCAGATACATGACTGCAGTAACAAATAAAGCTGATGCTGAGCGCAGCAACTCGCTGTATAATCATGTCCCGTCCGATGGGAGGCGTTCTCTTCCAGAAGACAGACTGAAAGAGCTGGTGTTCCATTATTTCAATCTTGGAATTTAAAAAGACTTTATGTTTAAAAAAAAAATCCATTGTTTCCTACTTAGATTTTTTTTTAAACTTATTCTAGTGTTTTGATGTCCAGTATGAGAGAAGAATCCAATACAGCTGCACAATACTTTTGTTCCTTTGCACATGCTTGTACAGAGATACTGCATCATTTTGATAATTCCCTGGGGTGTATTCAGTGTCATGAGAAATAATGACAGGCTACACCTCCCATCACATTATAGTACTAACTTCTTGTTTTTATTAAATAACCATGAAAATTAAACAGAAGAACAAGCTTTAAAGCAGAAAAACTCTGAAACAGTAAACTTTAAAGGTGGGAAGTTATAAATCTAGGCAACTTAAATAAACGAAATATATAAGGGATTAAAGATTATTAGAAAATTGCTAGCTTTGTTCTATACATTTTCTAGCTGAATTATAATAATCACTAAATACAAGTCAGTCATAAACAGTGTTCATTTACTGTCTCTACTGGCTTTGTTTTACTGAATGATTTATAGGTCACTGTTACTACAGTTCCATATCATATGGGACTAATTACATGAATTGATTAATTTACTAATGTTGTATCATTAACAAATACAAATTACAATTTTCAACCCTTTTAATTGTTTTCAGTTTTCTTTGAATACGTATATTTTAAAAGTTGCAGGGATGCTACAGAAGCATAGTTCTAATATTGAACAAGGAAGACATGCTTTCTTGAAGTACAGTTCCACTGTTTCTGAGTGTTAGTGGATAGATAATGCTTTCAAGCTTTGTTACATGTGAACACTTTCATGAGACCCTGAGCTGCCGGCATATACCCTACCTTCCTTACTTCTGCCTTTCCCTTTGCTTTTCCTTTCCTAGCTGATGCTTCTGCCAGTCATAATCTTGAGCGCTCTGCTCTTGCTAAAAAGCGATTCACATTGCAGGGTCTTTCCAACCGAAGGCCTCCCTCTAAAGGTAAAGTCAGCCCCTGAGCCTGTTGGTGTTTCAGAAATCGGCATCTGCATCGCTGCTTTACTCTCCATTTCATTTTGCTTTGACACTGCCTTGATATCTGGGGCCCTGCCGTTAACAAAAATAGCTGTGGATTTTTCATATACAGCACTCTCATTAAATACAGGCAATCCAGCTTGCCACATTAATAAAGCCACGTACATTTGTTGTGTTCAAATTCTATTACACTAAAGTATGTAGTAATAGACCAAATATATTTTGATTCCTTGAGACTAGGAACTGTAGCTATGACAAACCAGAAAACCAGGAAAGCGGTCCATATTCAGCGTAGATTAACGTATGTTTTATGTGGCTGCTCATGATGCAACAGGCCATAGTATTAAAGGGCTAATTTTTTGATTGCCTTTTCCTTTCATCCCTTATACAGAGCCCCTGTTTCATTAGTGAGCTGTTTTCACTGTGTTTTGTGAAGTTCAGCATTAACTTACAGAGAATACTTAGAGGTGCTTGAATTGAATTGCTAAACAAATCTTTTGCAATTACATCAGACAGGAACTGCATTGACTTATTTCATATGTGCATCTGAATGATTTTAATCTTTGCATTGGTTTATCTTTTTGCAATTAGATTTTTTTTTTTTTTTTCTATTTGCTGTTCTGCATATCCAGTGATTGTCAGACGCTGCACTGGCTGTCCAACCCCCTCATTCCTCAAAACATTCTAGAAGCACTTCATTGAAAATATGAGTGACTCTCACCATAAACAAGGATATGTCTGGTGCTTTGTCTTTTTTAATTATTATTGAATCCACACCTTAGGGACTGTGGGGATCATAAAAATACGCTAAATAATGTTATATTGCTGCAAGCTGAGTTCCATGAGGAAACATGTCGGCCAATTAAAAGTCATTATCTGTAATGTTCCCAGAAATAACAAAACAGTTCATAATGATTCAGTAGTTTAACATTAGGATTAAGGAAAAGGTTAGAGAAGTAATACAAAAATGAAATAGCTCTGTCTGCAAGTTGCTTAAACCCCATGTTTTATGCATTTTTGTTCTCCCTTCCCTGGCTTACTAACTGCTAACCCTGCTTTTAACTGCAGATCCCCCGTCTAAAGAGACAGAAGTCACACGTCGCTTCTCTTTAGCCTCCTCAATCAGTTCCTCAGCTACTAGACGCACAAAAGGTACCTGATCGCCAGCAATTTCCATATCCTGCGAGTACTTGACAGACATAATAGTGCCTTTTTATTATATTACCTGATACAGTACTGGTGCAGGTATACATCTTTATTTTAGCCTAGGCCTTGCACACTGCAAAATATTTTTTTTTCTTTTTTTTTCTGTGGGGTGGAAATGCAAGATGGTTTTTCAAGAGTCCATAGTGAAAACATTGTATTTAGGTTTTGAGCACTTTTATTTTATGCCCTGTGATTTTGTGCAGGTTGTTCTCTTGTTTAATGCTGTGCATTGTTCCATACAGGTGCTCTTGCTCCTAATCTTAAAGCTAAGAGGCATGAAATAAAGAGTGACCCCACTCCATTGGGGTATGAAGGTATAGCTGGACATCTTGGGTTATTATGCATGAAAACAGTTTTTGTTGCTGTTGTTGTTAATGGAGTTTGACTTGTCGTTTTGTTTGTTCGTTTTTTGTGACTGTGTCGTGTTCGTGAGGGGGTGGTATCTTTCTTAAAAAGCTGCAATAAAAGCATGTTCTTTTTGATGTGCAGTTCTTGTGCTTGGTCTGTCAAGAGAGTGGGTGTGCATTAGCTTATTTTAATCTGAGGACCACCCCGAAGGCCGTGAGCACTTGATAGTGCTTGCTGTGATAATAAAATAAAAGCATTTTAATGTTAGTGGTCATATACAGTGTGAAGTGCTGTCAAAAACTACCAGGAAGTAAGTCCAAGGCAGGGTAGAATGGTTGTAAAATTTAATTTTGTTATCATTTCAGCAGGGCATGAAATTTATATTTCTGGATGATCTTAATGTGTTTTTCTTTTCATAATATTGACTTTAGTAATGACTGGCAGGAGCAGCGCTAACTGGTGGTTTGTTTCATGGGAATATTGCCTCATGGCACTGTATGGCACTGTTTAATCAAGAGACTGGGTGTACAAAAAGAACCACAACCACTGTGTTTGGAAAACACCTGATAGTACTGTATATTTATTTATAAGAGCTACTGTGATTTGTAGGAGAATATATTTAGTTATTTTACAGTGTATTTCATCTGGTGTGGGTGGATTTCTGTGCAGCATTGACATTTCTGTTAGTAATATTTGTTTGTTGGTCTCCTGCTGTTGTCTTGTATTCATTTTCTTGCACTTGCCCTAGTACTGTTGTGTAAAAACATCCTTTTCCCCCTAGATACATTAAGAGATGCTGTACCGTCTGAAAGCAAACGCAGCAGTACTATAAGTACAAACTCGGCTGTTACTAGATCTACTTCCCAGCAAGGTAACGAAAGACAAGTAAACTCCTGCCAGTTGTCATTGACATTTTATATTGTTTTATGGGTGACTTTTTCACTATAAGCAGTTTTTTAATTTGTCATTGGGAGTTTTTGGTATACATCTCTGTACAGTATTAGCTAATTACAGTAGCAGCGGGCCATTCATGAACCACACACTTTGAAGTTTGGGGGCAGATTTGCAGCTGGCATAAGCTGTTTTTGTAAGGAATCTTGCACATTATATATGTTTGCTTTCCATGAGTTGTACTTGACATTACTGGTGTGCGCATTTACAGTACTTTTATTTGGTCAGTTCATAAGATCAATAATTTCTTTGTATAGTTTTTCTGTGTTATTGATACTCTGTACTGAGATAGTAATATTAATAAATTTTACATTCATTTACAGTTGCTCATCTTTTTTCCTTTTTTAATTCTTATTTTCTCACATTATTTAACGGTTAGACTGCTGCTGTTTAGGCAGGTGTAGACTGCATAACCTATAGTTACACATCACTAGACGTGAGCAGAAATGATGAATTGTATTTGTTTTTAAAGGCTGGACAAATAGACAGATTCCATCGCTGGACACTTGCGAGGATTTTGAAGCAATCCTTTCCAGCCCAGAGGAGATCTCCAACTCTTCAGAGGCAGAGGAGGAACCCAATAACAAAAATGTAAACAACTTTTGAAGGTTACATTAAAGAAAAATGGTCATGTGGTCGTTTGATTTTGTAAGCCTTTTAATAAATAAGATATGGATCAATTATACAAGTATTGGTAATGCTGTTTTACTTGTATAATGCAAAAATTGGAATTGTGTACTACTGAAATACATTTGGACAAAAAACTTTGAATCCAAAAATAGAAAGCAAAAATAATGTGTTACTGCAAAAACAAGATCCATAGTATTTAGTGCAGTTTTCTGTATTAAGTAATCAATGTCACATTGATATAGAGCATTTTCTCTTTATAATATACATAATGCTACGTTTAAAAAAAAAAAAAATCTGACAAGGGTAAGACTGCAAGAGGCTATAGCGTTGTTGCTAAAATAGAGGGATAACACTGACAGGCACCGTTTTTAAATCTGTTCTCATTGCATTTTCTTTGTATTGTCTCCTTTGTAAGGACCGTGGTCTGTTTCGAGTTCAGGTGACCTATGACCCAAAAACATCT